>NC_092215.1:56661374-56738777 GCF_043381705.1 Parasteatoda tepidariorum | reverse complement strand
CGTGTTATTACTCAGTATTATACAGAAATATAAGCAATACTCCTTAAGTGAGCGGAGCTACCCGACTCTTCCCTATTTGATATCTATGCATGATTGTATTAAACAAAATTTCAAATTTAGAAGAAGGGGAAAAAACGAGATGAGTTACTAATTTACTAGATATTTTTACTGACTACTAGAAATTTTGGCTGGTTAACCGCATTTTTCGAATTTTTAACGCCCTGTGACAAGATATAATATTTTTCTTACAAAGAACAAAATTTTTGTAATAAAATTTACATATGCAATAAATAAAAATGCAGAAAAAAAAAGACACAGCGCTATCTTTTGGAAACTTTTTCATCCAAAACTCTGAGAGAAATAACTTTTCTCCTATTGCATAAATTTCTGAAAGAATTTTTTTTTAAACATAACTTTTTACTTGAAATATTTTTTGTAAAAAACCATAAGTCCAATTTCAAGACACTTACCGCAGAAATTCATTTAAGGAAGAGAAACTAAATTTTGAACTAATTTTTAACTAAAAATCAAAATGTAGTAAAAATAAAGCAGTTTTTTTTTTTTTTTAAAATAAGACACTGAATTGAAATCTATAGTTCATTAAATACAAAAAGTAGTTTCAACTTTTGTTTTGCTAAAATGCATAAGAAAGTTTCTTCCATAATAAAATCCTTTGTTTTATAAACAATTTGTTATTATTATTTTTTCAAATAAATTTCCCCCGAAAAGAGTTATAGAAGTTTTCAAAAAGTCATAAAAAGTTGGAAAACAATTCATAAAATAGCATAAGATAAAAATCGAGAACAGTTTGCATTTATTTCAGACTCGTCCGAAATTGATGAAGCATTATATCATAGCAAAGAGTTATAAATATTCGCATTGTTGAACAACAATTCATAAAATAAAGTAAGATAATAGATTAAATTCTTTTTATATTTCTGTGCTGTGTTGTCAACAATTGGTGAAACAATATTTATCATGTCTGTATTTATCACAAAATTGAACCCAACTTATTTTCCTCTATGTTATCTTTAAATTTGGATAAACGTGATGGAAATTTCAAATAAGAAAGTGAATAAATTTTTTTCTCTGCAGTAGGTTTTTAAAATTGTATCTAGAGTTTAATACAAGAAGTGGCCGACATATTTGGGAAGAGTGCCACTATCTTTAAGAAAAAGTTATTCATGCCACTCTAAAGTAAGAAAATGTTATGCATGCCACTTTTGTATTTTCTAACATGATTAAAAACATAAAAAGGTGGGGTATGTTATTTAAAGGCTGATTATGGGATTTTTTTTACACAAAAGAAACATTTTTTTTTCATTTTACTCTCAGTGGTGGAGATTTAAAAAAACTATGTAATGAGTAAAATAAAAGGTTTAATATCAAAATAATTTTCTCTTTTTACAGAATCTATTCTTTTGAAGACAGACATTTTATTTTATAACCGTCGTCGAACAGCCAACTCAATTTTGGGTTTACGACAACTAATGTTCAATTCCGTAGCCTTGTAGTTTTGAACCCAATCTAGAAGACAAGGGAATTCCTGGATAAAGTATTGGGAGAAATTTCCTTCGTGGAGAACTTTTTGATGGAACTAACCTGTATTTGTGTTACAAGGAGAGGAAAACCACGAAAACCTCCCACGCTTAACCCGACAGCAAGGAGACTCTAATCCATGATTCTTCTACCACTGGGGATACTTTACGTCAGCACTGTAGTCGGTGCGAGCCGGGGGCAAAATTCGTATCCACCGGCCACCGCTGGGATTCGAACCAGATTCACTTCTTTGGAGGGCAAACGCTCTATCCCCTTTCAACCTAAATTTAAACCTTTATCAACCTAAATTTGAAGTACTTTCAAGTCAAAATGCAAATGAGCGGGACATATTTGAATCGCACATTATTTCCTTAAAAAACATTTGGGGATTGAAAAATATATTTTTTGGTATCTGACGAATTACTAATGAATAACATTTTATAGATAATTAGAAATGTTTATATATATATCAAACCTCATCGGAATTTTCACCCGAAATGTTAAAAAAAATAAAAAATTGCTCATTTATTTTTTGGCAAGTTAGCATTATTAATAACCTTTATCCTTATTACAAAATATATTCTGTTGACATTTTGCCTCGAAGAACAAACATTTTATGAACGTGGAATCATGATATTGCTAGAAAGATAGCAAAAGCTATTGGATATGTATAACGTTTGCATAACTTATAAAAATATTTATTCACTATGAGAAAATCTATTCTCATTTTCATATATACATATGAACGAAATTACTTTCCGAACACCCCTTTAAATATTTGTTTAACTTACGCGTCAAAATTTTTTATCATCATTATATTATCCAAAAATGGATGGATTGTGTGCTACATGGAATAAAGCAAAACACAACGTAATGAAAGCATAAATATAGTTCAGAAATGTACATAATATTGTTCTGTTCTCTAGACAAGAACCTTCTACTAACATTCGATGTTTAGACACTGTGGAAGGTTCTTGTTTAAAGAACTAAAAATATCCCTTTTTGTGCTTTATTCATGTTATTTTTTGCCTTATTCATTATTATACTAAATAATACGACATAATAAATAAAAAATACTTTTGACGTTGAATTTATTTTGGATAAACGAGTTTTAAGACTGTGTGAAGAAACTTTTGGATTCTTTTAAATAATTCTAGAGATGCCGTTTAAATAATTTTAAAAAGCTCTCGTTTTCAACCCCTCTCATAATGAAACTATCGGTATCCTATTTTTTAGATTGTGTCTTTAGATTGTTATTTTAAGGGTAAAAAATCCAAATTTGTTTAGAAAAAGGTATATTTATCTAAAAAAAACCTGTGTCTTGTGTCTGATATAATAACTTTAAATTTTATCCTCATAAATTAATAAAATTGTATAAAGTTAAATCTTAGAATCACGGAAATTACAATCTGAAAATCGATCACTATTTTAAAGGAAATATTTAGGCTTAGTTTTATCCACTATGTTTTCTGAAATTTTGTTTAGCTATTGAAATATTTATAAAGAGTTTCTATTTGTATCAATCTCGTGTTTCTCTTTAAGTTATCACGAAATAAATAAATGTTTTAGGAAAAAAAATAGGAATCGATGGTAATTTCATCATGTGTTTACGTATTGGAAAGAGGAAATTCGCTTCGATTTTTCTAACAACAATTTGCATACATTTTGAGTTGAAAACTCTACATTGAGCGTGAATGCACGCATTTCATTCTGGTAATTTGTTTAATACAGAAATGGTAAAAATGCTTCTTGAATAAAACATATTGAAGGAAACTCTTTTATTTAGTACTTCGTTTTTTCATGTTTTTCGAATACAATTGCATAAATAAAATATATTGGAAAAAAAATATTTTTGATTATAATATTTATTGAAATGGATAAAAGAGCTCTTGACCATTAAAGACCATTATAACGACGTATAAAGTAATGTTATTTTAATGTCTTTTACAACCATTTATTCCAATTATTTATTGATTTGATTCAAATAAATTATTTAAACCAGTATTTCTTTTGTCTTTACATAAACGCTTAGAATCCCTTTTGAACACTTTAATTCTTAGCTTCCAATAAAACTTTAATAATTCGTTTTAGATAATTTCATTCATTTTAGCTTATGAAAAATACTAATTGCGTGAATTAAACAACTATGTACTCTAATGAACTAATTAAACAACTCTTCTATGTAATCTTACTCCATCATATCATCTTCTTATCTTATTTAAAATTTAAAAAAAAAAACTTCTGCAGCTTATGACAGAATTGATTCACAAAAATCATGTTCACAGATTAACGTATAATATCACTCTCACAAAATTTCTAAGCTATTTAAATTATCACTGGTTGCATAAGAAAATAAAATTTTAAATTGATACAATTCTCAAAAATTAAGGTAAAAAAAAGCACACACATTGAGAGTTAAAAATTTATATTTAGGTGAGAAGGAAGCAAAAAAAAANAAAAAAAAAAAAAAAAAAAAAAAAAAAAAAAAAAAAAAAAAAAAAAAAAAAAACATTCTCCTGATCCGACGAACCACTAGGGAGAAATGTATGCTCAAAAATATCAAAACCAATTTGATTGTCTAATAATCGCTTCTCACCTTCTTTCTGTTTCCTTCAGCATACAAACAAGTTTCAAAGTTTCTAAGCCCGTTTTCTAAAAAGTGTTGATAGCGTTTCTCCTTTTTAATCACTTACATATTAGTTTGAGACCCTCAATGTTTGACTTTTTTTTACTTTACTTTTGAGATACATTCGAATAATATATATGAAGGGTCATAATCACGGAACACCCTGTATAATCTTAAAAAAATATTTTTCACCATAACATATACTTTGCAAATGATGATTAACAGTAAAAAGCAAAACGCGTTTCCGCAACAGCCCGTTGTGGGCCATGGGGTCAAGGCTCCTCAATTTCTTCATGATCAACGGCAGAATTGTGGAAATGCGATTAGTATTGTGCTCAGATCACTTTTACTTCCCAGGCCAGCTGGTACCCATTGACCTGATGCTGGGTGGATTTCAAGACGCCACTGGGGATTGAACCTCAATTTAACACAATGACAATTCAGCACCTTAACCACTGAACCATCGAGGCTCGATGATTAGCCACGATGGCTCGATTTTTTGAGAATGATGATTAGCCGTACATATTTAAAAAAAAATGCTTCATCAAAAAAGTGGTCAAAGCACCATCTTGTTTTGTATGGCTTTGAAAAATTGAAATTAATTTTTAAAGTTTACTAGTTGTATATAACAGATCGGTTAGAGCAGTGGTTTTCAATTTATTTCGGCTATGAAACCCTACATGATCGACCTTCATTTGATGGATCCCTGATATGGTAAATAAAATATATTGGCATTTGTGAAAATATTAACCAAGGAAAAAGACAACGAATTTATTTGAAAATAAGAAGAATAAATTTTTTTCATCGTTTTATTTATGATAATATTAAAATTATATTTTATGTCAGACAGCTTAATTTGTAGAGCAACAGTTAATCTACAATTTTTTTAAAATTTAAATGCTGAAAATAAATAAAATGAGTTGAATTATGGTTTGCTGTTTGGAATGAGCTCATGAACATATTTCTTCATTATTGAATTTAGCTCTATTATTTTGGATTGAAAAGTTTGATTTGAAATGCTAATGTAATTTTTATATAAATGCCATTTACATTATTTATTCAATGACTGCTTGTTTTTTTTAATCCCCTACATTTAATTTAAATAACTTCATTAAAATAACCAAAATATTAAAAAACAATGAATTATTGATGAGACATAAATATAATTACAGATTACGAAAATCACAGTTGATTAATTAATGTCCTAACCTTCGAAATTTCTGTGACCTTTCCATGGAACCTTAGGGTTCCCCGAAGCATCTTTTGGGAACCTCAGTGTCAGAGAATTCTGATGACTTCAATTTAAAAAAAATCCCAAAATATGGTTATTTTTTTTTCTTTCTTTACCTCAAGATTACCCTAACCTTTTCAATAGTTCAGTCTTATTTGAAATAGATCTTTACTCTTTACTAATCACGTATATCATTTTCTTACGCTCAACTGGTTTTATTTCAGTTCTTCCTTTATTTTTGGAAAATGAATATTTATAAGAGATTCAATGTTGCTTCAATAATCGTGCGAGCAAAAATAAAACCCAGTGGTCAGTTTTAGCTCTTTGGAATGAATAGGAATTTTTGTTAATGTCCGTGTTTTAAATTAGTGGATTATTTGAGATTTCAGCAATAATAACCGAATTGATATACTATAAAAGATTTATCGAAAACTAATTTTATTTCGTAATTTCTTTAATAAAAAATTATTTAATAAAACGAAAGTTTTTTAAGTTGCTACGTTAGAATATTCCACTAATTTGTCCGTTTTAGTCTAATTAATTATCTGGTTTTAGGAAATTTTAGTAAGATATTTATTGTTTTTTCAAAGAAAATTTAGGGAGAAGGGAAACTGGTAAAAAAAGATCAAAAATTGACCTTTTTTCAAAATAATATAATTTCGTAAAATTTATTTTTCTTGTCATTATTCTTGCTTTATTATTATAAAGCAAGAAAACCCATAGAAACCCAACTTAAAACCCAACTTTGGGAATAGACTGCGCTACGTATTAAACATAGTAATAATATTTAGATGTTTTTTTTAGAAAATATCGAAACTTTTTTGTCAAAAAAAAGTGCAATTAGTTATTTTTATCTTAACTGCAAAATATAAAATAATAGTTTAAGCAACTAGTCAGCAGTCTGTTCTTTAGGCATATGCATAGAAAACATTCATGCAAAATTTCAAGTAATTCAAACTAAAATATTTTGAGGAAAAGTACAAAAAAGGCATTTATCAATGAAATAGCCAAAAAAAGAGAAAATCATCATAACTTCTGTTTGATTTGACCCACAGGGGAATATACCAATAATGGAAACACTTCTATATTAATAAATTTTCTTCATTTTTCTCCAGAAACACTGTAAAAATCATTTTATAACTTCAGAAGTTTTTTTTAGATCATGTGTTTTTTAATGCATGTCAATAAAGTTTAAAGCCTCTAGAAGTTTGAGGGACAGACATTAAATTACAAACCGAAAATAATGTTTTTAAACACCCTGTGCCAAAAAATGTAGCAATAGATTGGTAACTTGGGACAATTATGTTAGTTATTATACGCAATAACTACATAAAATTTCATAAGCTTAGTTTAAATATTTATGATGATATATTTATGATGATATGAACATTTTTATTAAAAAAAGCAATTTTTTTCCCCTTGCGTTTTTCTTGCCAGATCTTTAAAAATATCCAATAAATTAAACAAAATTTTTGGAGCAATTAAAATTTAATTTTAAAATTATTGCTATAAAATTTGAGAAAAATTCGTTTGAAACTGTGTAAGATAAGAGTAATTGAAGTAGTTCTGTACATGCGCGAGAAAAATATTTATTTTACAAATTTAGTTGTGAATTGTATTTTGCAACTAATAAAATAAGTCTGATTTGAATATCTCTAAATTTTTAATGGTCTCATGCAATTTTCTAAGTAGTTTTCGTACTTCTTAAAAGAAAATTTAAAAAAAATGATAAGGGGTTTTCCACATATTTCATTTTGTACTACTAAAAAAGTTTTATTAAAAATGTCACCGGTATTGTTGGGGATCCTCCGACATAAAAGTATCTTTTTTTCCTTATTAAATCATATTTTGGTGAATGAATGTTTCTGGTAAGGTATTATAATTTGTTATTGAATTCTGTTTTAGGATACAAAATAATATTTGTAGTAAATCACTTATCATTTTGAGCTTTCTTTTAAAAAGTACGAAAATTACTTAGAAAATTGTTTGAAACTTTTTAAATGTTTAAGATTTTTAAATCGGATTTTTTTCATTAGTCGTAAAATACGATTCACTGCAAAATTAGGAAAAAAAATACTAACTTTTTCCGCTCATTTGCAGTATAAAACAACTACTTTAATTACCCACACCTTGAGCAGTTTTAAATGAATTTTTCTCAAATTTTAAAGAAATAATTTTGTCATTGATTTTAATTTTCTCCCCACAAATTTTGTTTAATTTTATTAACCCCTTGACATACGAAGACGTCCGGGACGGCATTTGTTTCTTATGTCAAAACAATAATTCACGTTTCTCAGACGTCTTCAACACAGAGATGCCAACTTGCTCCAGCAAATAAATATTTTAAAGTGGTAGTTTAACAATTGAATTGTGATTCTTGGTTTAATAAATTCAACTTAGTAGATTTTCATCCACCACTATTTCTAAATAATTCGAAGGCTTTTACAATTCATCACTTTATAGTAGTTAAGTCATGCTATACAACCTTTTAAAAAGCAAGCAAAAATAGTTAAATATTTGCAAAATTTACTTTGTAGTTATTTNTATAAATGAATAAAACAAAAAAATTATTTTTTAATCTAAATCGATGGGTACGTTATTTCTTCCTATAAGCTAAATGTAACACATTCATATACAAACTAATAAAAATAGAAAAATCCTGTTTTATTTAAAAGCCGAAATAACTGTTGTGTTTATCTGGGTAGAATTTAATAGTCCCATTCTTTCTGTTTGTTTGTAACCACTCAAAATACATCGTTTCATTGAATGATCGGATTTTTCGTCATGGCAGTAGTTCGGTCAGATTATATTTTAAATTATGAAATCTGACAAAAAAGTATGGCTCGAAATGTTTTTTATAACCATTAAAATATGGAAACTGCAATCTAGATAACCCATAGTTCCATCAGCGTCTGAAATGTTAACTTAGCCTTTTTCCTATGTGTTCTAACAGGGTAAGTCTAGGTAGCCTTAGTGTTTTCAAATCCAAATAAAAGTACTAAGAATAGATAAATATTTATGCATATTCTCAAGCATGTACTCAATATATTTTCAGCTAAAAAAATGGAATATTGATAAACCTTTAAAAAGATGTCATTCAAAGTGTTAACTGTGAGAAACATCAACTATTGACTGCTCTTCTAATACTGTTGAACAATTCAAATTTTATCCGTGTCAACTAGGAAATAGCCAATGAGAATCGAGTGCACATGTGCACATTCCTCGAATGCTGGAAGCCATGTGATAAGGATTACCGATTCATATATTTTATTTTCCATCACTGGATGCCAAACAGCCAGTGTGTCGCGAACACCGTATGAACCCACTTAGTTCATTGCTGCTTGGAACGTGCTTTGGACGAGAAGGCTGATCTCATTACCTGCCAATCTCATTATCGACTAAACGGGAACTCGAACCCTAGCTTTGACACCACAATATCCCCTTCCTCCTTTCAACACATAATGATATTCTAACGTTCTGCACTCTTCAGTTGGCGACCCTGAACTATTGGAGAACAAAATTCTCGCTCAGGTATAGATGGCAGTACCACAGAGCTGCTTAACATAAAAAAGTGTGGTATTTCCTATCTTTCAGTCTAGAGAGCACCCCCATATATAATCTAATTAATTACATGTAATCTAATTATCCTCTATATACTTTAATTAAGCCATTTTCCTCGGTTCATTTAACGAAACACAACTCAGCCTCAATATAACATCCTTTACTTAACTACACTGATTGAGATTGGAACAGTTACATTTTTCGAAATAATTAATAATAGACTAATGAAAGAAACTTAGGTTCCACAGGGGACTGATCGTAAGGACACGGTTCCCTGTAGAACACCGAAATCAAGCATCACTGGCTGCGGTCGGAAATCATATGGATGACCACTTTGATCAGCCTACATAGGGTCCAAGGGGGCACGGTATCGGTCTTCGTTAAACTGTTCTACCATAAAGTGCTCGACTTCGCGCGCAGGTCCTTTGGCTACCAAAGCGGAGGAGCCATCCTGTGCGTCCGATACTTCAGCGCACTTGTGTGACCTCGCTTTGTCGTCCAAGCCTGGACCTACCACACCCGCAAAAAGACAAACATGATTCAGAATAATCTCTCTGCATACCGCTATGATGCAACGCTGCCTCGCTCAAAGATGTGAAGCGATGTTCAGCCATTGTGCTTGATTGCATGTCCATACCGGCATGCCTGGGCCTTACCGACCACGTTTATTATGCACAACGTGTTCCCCTCTTTCTCCACACTAACTGATGGTCAGAATCACTTTTCATAGTGAAACGCCGAAGAACATTGCTCTGAACCACTGTTGGTTCCCTCAACCGTTTTTTAGACCAGTATAATTACGTGCATGCCAACCAACTTCTCCGTGAGATGATTCTGGGATGTGTACTGGCTGTGATTGTAAGGTCTGCTGCTATCTGCTTAGGAGAGACATTTCTGCTCGCTACTGGAGAGATACTTATCGTTGTTTGTCTTGAAGTATGGTGTTTCTACAAAGATCACCGGCATTTTCACCTTCACCGGTCTTTTATAATCGTGAGATGACATTTTTGATACTTTTATTACTGAGGACACAGTGGTGACATTTTGATCAACTTCCAGTCATCTAAC
Organism: Parasteatoda tepidariorum; assembly: GCF_043381705.1. Lineage (NCBI taxonomy): Eukaryota > Metazoa > Arthropoda > Arachnida > Araneae > Theridiidae > Parasteatoda > Parasteatoda tepidariorum. Next base: position 56,728,752 of record NC_092215.1, on the reverse strand, counting down.
TACTCGTCCACGATCGTAAAAACTCAAATGATTTCTTGTTAACTTTTTGCACTTAATTATTTCAACACCACACTGAATATCGCAAGTTCAACGACCTATGGTGCTAGTTTAGTCAGATACCTAACATTATGAATTTTCGAATGAATGAAGAGATGCTTGATATTAAGAGGATGTCAGTAACTGATTCGTCATGATCTGAAAGACATAAGCTTGGGAGACATACATAAAACATAATAATTCATGTAATAAAAAGTGGGTGGGGTAGGAGCAAGCTTAAATTTCAATCATTATGATTTTGAGCACAATGAAATAGTAATGATAATAAAATCTATACATAAGTAGTTGGATAAAATGAGTTAGAAATGGTCACTAAAATGAGCAGAAAATAAAAGTTATTTACAAGATATATACATAAAATATACATGATAAAATAATATTAGGTGTGATGTGGTGTCGTAAGTGTTACTCTGCTAGTCCAGCGACCCGGAAGTCTCGGTAATGGGTTGCTTGCTGTGAATGTTAGCAGGTATGCAGCTTAGCCATTTCGGACCCTTTCGGGTTACTCTTTAATCGGGCTCGTCACATCCTGGTGTTGTGATCTGTGTGTGTTTATGTTGTAGTGTTGTGTTGTTTAAATTTTTAAAATACTTTGAAATTATGCAGTAAGAGCTTAGAAAAGCAGTAACTGGGCTATAGTTAACGTTCTCTTCAATGATATCAAGGTTAAAATTAAGAATCTGAAGTGGTACACTTAGTAGCATCACTTTATCACAAAAATTTAGTGTTCAGTTTGGCTATAAATTCGTCAATATTATCAATTTTTAAATCTTTCCTAAGTGAATCATTACTAATTGTCATAAGGCCCCCTAGCATCATCCTTAAAATTTTGCCTTCAGTGTTAGAGAGACTTTTCTTTAGGTTGCTTGTCATGGTAGCCGGGCAAGCTTACGTAAGTATAGATCTTATAGATTGTAAGTAAATTAACCTTTTATTAGATAAATTCAGAATTGAATTTTTGCCTATAATTGGGCTGAGGCTGAAGTATGTCCCTTTAGCCTTTTTAATAATCTCATTAATGTGTTGACTCCAACTGAGGTTTTGAGATAAAGTTACCCCTGGATACTTAACTCTAGTAACAGGTTTTATAGTTGTATTGAAAAGGGTTATTGAATGGGTGTTCATTTTCTTATTATTGAAAATAATAAATTGGTTTTTATCTGGATGTACTAATTGGGTCTTCCACTTTATGCACCAGTTTTCAACTAGTGCTAGTTTGCATTGAAGGAGTTCTACTGCTCTTTTGGAGTTCATAGATTTAGTTACAATGGCGGTGTCATCCGCATATAGGGCCACCATTTCATTAAGGTTGTTATTATCAATAGGGAAGTCTGCGGTATCGTGAATATACAGAATTGGTCCTAAGATTGATCTTTGCGGGACACCTGCTTTTATAATACTGTAAGGAGAGAATACGTTATTTAACTTGATTCTGAATTTCCTATTATTTAAACATGAGATTAATAGATGAAGTATATCTAATGGGAATAAGGACATACATTAATATGGACATATTATAAAGTTTAACTATTAAGCCCTTATGCCATATTCGATCGAACGCTTTCGCGACGTCGAGTAGGATAAGGGCCATAGTCTCATTCTTATATTTTCCGTTATTTATAAACTCAAGTATATTGATGAGTTGTTTGGTGGTTGATAAGTTGGGCCTGAAACCATATTGTTGTTTAGGTATACTATTTAAATATTTATCCAGTCTTTCTTGAATAATTTTTTCTAAGATTTTGGACATAGTTGGCAGTAGACTAATTGGGCGATAATTACTTGGGTTAGATGCACTTTTACCAGGTTTTGGAAATAGTTTTAGGTCAGAGTTTTTCCAGGTATCTGGAAAGTATCTAGGACTTAGGCACGCGTTAAAAATATTTCTAAGTATGATTCTGGAGGGAGAGTTCTTTATCATTTCATTAGAGATATTATCATGGTCGGGGCCTTTCGGTTTTTAAGCTTCTTAACAATATTGATTATCTCATCATTATTGGTAATATCCTCAGCATTATTATTTATGGTGGAGTTAATAATATTATCGTAAGCAGAATTCACATAATAATCATTAATTGGGCATGAAATGCTCTTTAGAGAAAATTGATCTTACATTACGTTTGAGAAGGCATTAGCCTTATCATTGTTGGGATAGGCAGTCTGATTATTATGTTTAAGGGGCAGGTTTAACGGTATTGGTCTTCTCAGTGTTCTGGCCATATTCCAGAGTAAGCTATCCTCTCTATTGAGATTGGCAACTTTATCATTCCATAATTCCCTTCTAAAATTTTTGTAAAGTCACTTAATATCTTTAATTAGTCTATTATGCTCTGTTTTATAAATAGGAGTTAAGGTACGCTTATAGTCTTTAATATCTCTAGGTAACATGAAATTATCTAAATTAATATCTCTTTCAGTTGTGGCCAGATTTGCGGCCTCAGTTAGTTTGTTACTAAGCGAAGTGATGGAATTATTTATATCTGAATGGGTATTAATATCAGTGGGGGCTCAGGAATGGATTTAGTTAGTGTATTATGGTAGAACAACCAGTCTATATTTTTCTTAATATGTTTTTTTTTATCACACTTAGGGTTACATGTCGTAATTAATACAGGTAAGTGGTTACTGCTTAGGTCATTGATGGCCTGTAGAGCAAATGAAGAATTCATATTAGTGATCATGATATCAAGGATGTCAGGATTATATGAATGGAGAGATTGTGTGCACTGCCTTTTATACAGATAACGGGTACTGCTCTACCACGCCCTCGACACTTGATTTTATTGTTATTGGTCGGCTGTCAAGAACGCTATTTTGCATAAATCAGTTGCTCCTTAGCCATTGTCAAGCAGTGTAAAAGCCTAGCGTAACCTATTCCAAGCGTAACCTATATCCAGTCAAATTTCATTTTCACTTTTTTATAAATAGCTAGTGTTAGTTGTAAATAGTTACAAAACCATTTAGTTTTGTATTCTCAGGTTTTTTTTTTTACTATACCAATGGTCAACGATTTCAAACCCGTAAAGGCAAGGGAATGTTTTTAACCGTAAACTTTATTCTTGATTGGATGGACAGACTACTGCCGGTTATCTTACCGTAGTTTTAAAATCAAAATTTTAACTGTGCAAACTAAAAATGCTAAAAATTAAAAAAAGGTATATATATATGTAACATAAAAAGCTTCGATTAATCGTTTTATGTTATTTTCTCTGCTATAAAACTTCCTCCTAATTAACTATTCTAATCGAAACACTTACTCATACTTTTAAAAAGGCACATCCTGTTCCTAAATCTATTTTTGGCTCACGTATGCATAATTATAAGTAAAGACATTTTTCCCTTTAATCTTCGTGGGAATCACTCGACCTATTTCATAAACCAATTGTAATTTCTAAGATTTCCCTCTTTTCCCTAAATAGAGAAATTTTTGGATTTTTCGCAAGATTTTCCCTACCGGATCGCCGATGGAGTAAACTTCACTTTTCGCTCGTCATCTATTTGAATATGATCTAATAAATAATTTTGCTTTCATTAAAATCCTGTGTCTGTTTTCCTGCTCGGTCCGACTGCATCATTTTACATATATATATATAAAAAGTCATAGATTTTGTTGGTTGGCTTGCGGCAGCGTTTAAAGATATATATTTTAACTACAATATTAGTGCAAAATTTTAATAGATTATTATTCTCTACCACCTCCAGGATACGTGGATATTATAAACAAGTTTTTAAATAAATAAACATCACACTTCGTTTTTATAGCCATGTAAATATATCGCTAAATATCTAAAATTCACTGCGATTGAGATGGCAGAAAATATTAAATAACAATTCTAAAGTTTCATGCAAATATTTTTGTTAATAAACAATAACTTTGACTTGAATTTCTAGACTTGAGCTTTTACGCAAGTCAATCAGCAAAATTTATGATTTTTTGTTTTGAATTTTAAGAATTTTTAATCCAATTCTTACAATTTATGACCAAAAGGCATCAATTCATACTTATAAGATTTTGATAAGTAATAACTTTCTTTATTACCCTTAAAAGATTCAAGATACGAAGCTACACTTTCTGATGAAATTAAGTAAGTTTTTCGATAAGGAATGTTTATTTAATCTCATCCTGTTATTGCATTAATAAAATATAAAAGCCTATTTTGCTTCCAGATAAACTAAAATAGTTTATAGACATAAAAATGAGATAAATATATTCTTATTGTAAGTTTTCTAGATTGAAATATCTTCGTATTTAAATGAAATCATATGTAAAAGATTAAAAAAATTTCAGAGAAATGCCTTTTTTTATAATTGAACAATAAACAATATATAACATTAAACAATAAACATGGTTGAACCAAATAATAAATTCGTTAAAATGCGGCGACAAATAATTTCATTTAATTTGGCAATTTCGTAATCTACAAGGATTTGTATTTACAAATAAAAAAAAAACACTAAATGCGTTTTATTTTTTTAAATCCTTTTAATCGATTCATCCATAAACGATGTAACCCTATCTTGAGTAAAAATGACATTTTAAAAGTAAACCATAACTATCTGAAGTGGAACAATCGATAACGATGATCGACATTTTAAATGAATCCTGGTGACACACTGAAAATCTATTTTATCGACTTCATTCACTATCTTTTTAGGTCACTACTATACAACCATTGTATAAAAAGAATAATTTCATTAGAATTAAATGAATTCTTTTTTTATGCTATTATGTTCAAATTAATTCTTTATTAACCATACTATTAAGTTTGAACTGTATAAGAGAAGTGAAATTAGGTATTAAGGATTTATTTTAGCGATGTAATTCACGGAAATAAATAAAAAAGCGAAAACCCTTTCATTGTACAGGTACAGCTCGATAATGCTCAATGATTCTATAAAAAAAAATCAATGAATTGGAATGCATTTAATTTTTTATTCACCATACTATTGAATTTAAACTGGTTGGCTAGGTAGAATTCAGTTATAAACATCTATTTAATCTTCGCAATTCACAGAAATAAAGTTAAAAAAAGTGAAAATCCTTTTATAGCTCACAGTGCACAAAATAAAAAATAAAAATATGTCACCTTGAGTAACTTTCGCTCTAATTATTGAATTTTCACGCACTAAGTGTCAATCTTAATGATTCCAGGGGGTGACTCCAAATATGCTAATTAATTAGCGCTAACTATTAATTAAGTTACGGAATCAGACACAAAAATGCACTTTCTTTGAATAAACGTATTTTTTTTACATATTTGGATTTCTGACACTCAAAATAGGGGGGTGGGGGTAGACGCCACGAGGAAATTGTGATCCTAATAGTTTTATCAGGAGAGCGGTTATAAGTTTGGTCCCCTTAATGTTAATTTCACCTTTTGCGTTTTTGGTCATATCTCTAAAATTAATAGCGTAATTTTATAAAAATTGCACCCACTCATGAAACTCGTTTAGCCAAAGATAATTTCATGCAAAAACTAATTTTTAATAATTATTTATTATTTTTTATTATTTAATTTAATACTGGACGAAAAAATTTTGAATTATGAGCCATAAATTTTTCTATATTATATTAATCAACATATTTTTCTAGAGTGAAATCTAAAGTTTCAATTGTTCAGTAGAAACTGAGAAAAATTGAAATTAACTATTTTTAAAGAAATAATTTGGCGACAATGAAAAAAGAAAAATTAAATGGAGCGATTAATGCCTAAATTTGGTATACTTTCAAGGAACTTGACTTACGCAAGTATAGAGTAAATTTCATTCATGATTGGTTATTTTGATTCGATATCGTTTCTTTTTAACAAGTCTGCTGATTTATACTTAATTTAGTAAAAAGATTTGCATAAATATTATATTTAATGAATGTCAAGTCTTATAAAAACATGTTTTTGAATGAATATGGTAATGCGTCTGCTTATTTTCTAATTTTAGTTTTTAATTGATTCATTCCGCTGATTAAAAGGTTCAAGATCATTAATTTCCTTCACCAAAACTAGATAAGTATAAAATTTGCAGAAAAAGAAACCATAAGCAAAGCAGAAATAAAATCAGTTCAGAGATCTATGGTTATTGATTCAAGTTTTATAAAATTTCACCCTATTTTTGAGACTTATACCAGTGTAATTGACGGGAGCGTCGAGAATTTATGTTTTTGAGAAGGGGGGGGGGAATTCCCATTTTTCCGAATGAAATTGCGAATTTGACTGAATCATTAGTAAGTGTGTAATTCATTAACTTCAATTAAAAAAATTCTTTTATTGCTAATATTTTCACAATATGTTAATTTTTTTTACCAATATATAACTGATTTAATGACTTTATACTTATTTGTTCTAGTCAATGAGCTGCGATTGATTCACGAATAAAGCATTGAACCCTTGCGAAGAACTGGGGTTCGATTCTCAACGGCGGCTTGAAGCCCATCAAGCTTCAGATAGATCGGTACTAGCTTGTCTCGGAAGTAAAAACTGCCTGTGCGCAATGCTAAACACATTGCCGAAATCTGCATCAGCATCACAAATCAGCATCAGCAATTACCGCATTGTGTAGCGTTAACATTCGTGAATCTCCTGGCACACAAATGGCTGTTGCGGGAATGATTTATTTTAATTCTATTCAATAAACAAAATAAAAAATAAACCGCTTGATAAATAAATGCAGAAAAAGAAAGAAATTAATAGGCAGCTAAGATGTCGACATTATTTTTCTCTATCGAATTATAAATAATTTAGTAATCAGAAACTCTAGTCGAATATCGGATAGAAATAAATAAAAAGTCCTATTCTGAGAATTTTTGTTTAAAATGAAAATCTGATTTCAGTAGTTCAAAATAGAATAAAAAATTTATTACAAGTAAAAAGTGTTCAGAACTTTTTTAAAATATAAATATTACTTGAATTTAAAGAGCGAAGAATAATAAAATTGATACGGATACAGTAAATGTGACTTTATACCTAATTTTTCTATTCAATATGTATAATAGTTCATAATAATTCAATAAATAAAATAAAACCAGTATAGAACAGATGAAATAACAATGATTATTTTAAAATGATTACTGATAATTTGCTGTTTTAATTAATTTTTACTTTTTCTCTCGCAGCATTGAAGGGATTTTGTAAGATAATTCCATCAATTTAATGAATACGTAATGTTTACGGGAACAAAGTATCTTCTTTTACAATCACAAGGGCTTACTGATTGCTTGCTAACTCCAGAAAATTCTAACTCAGCTCTGTTTTAACCAACTTCTTATCTTCTAATTTTTTTTCAATATCCCTATTTTTATGTCCTGCTATTTTTTTAATAGAACTTAAATAACTTTTTAATTAGTAGGTATATCGACTTCAGTCGATTCAGCTCAAAAAACTACATCCGAAACACTATATGTCTTACCTAGATTGTAAAGAGTGAGTAACCTTTACCCCTTCAGTTTATTCTAAATAGAGAACTTATTTCGAGGAGGGTCCAGATATACAGTCCTAAATCACCTTTTTAAAACAATTTATAGCTCTGCAACAATTATTTCTATATTCAATTACACAGGTACACGTTTCAAAGTTTAGGGCCATATTTATAATATTTGAATCAATAACCATACATTAGTGATTGAATTTTGTTTCTGCTATACTTCTTTTCCAACGAGTTTCATACGTGTCTAGTTTTGGCAAAGGCATTGAAGGGACCTAGAAAGTTGTGCAAAATTTCGGTTTCTTGCTATTTTAAGGTCACACTATAAGTACAGAAAGCAAAAAAAAAGAAAGAAAAAAAAAAGAAGAAAAGAACTACCCTGTTTGATCGAATGATCGGGGTCATCACGTTCTATGACTCAATCGTAATGGTTTGAGAGGATGAACTCAAACATGCTAATTAGTTGGTGCAAATGATATTTCAACTTTAGAAATCAGACAGAAAAACGTACTTTCTCTGAATAAATATAAATTTTTTCGAAGTATTTCTGACTCCCAATATGCAGGGGGTAGCCGCAATCTGAGAAATAGGGTCCCAATAGTTTGGTGAAAAGAGCGGTCGAAAGTTTGGACCCCTTTTGCCTATATCTCGAGAACTTCTTAAGCGAAGAGGAAAATTTTTGCGTACAATTATACAATTAGAATATCCAAAGATAATTACATCAAAAAGTAACTTTTAGTAAAGATTAATTATTTTTTATTATTTTATTTAATAATAGTAAAAAAATTTTAAATTTTAAGGTATATAATTTTTTAGATCATTTTAAGGAATGTAATTTTGCACGACAAAATACTAAACTTGAGCGATATCAGTTGAAAAGTTCCAGAGAAATCGAATTTTATAATCGTCGAATTTCGAAATCTTAGGAACTATTTTGTGCCAAATTTCGATACTTAAAATCTTGTTTGGGCTAACTAGTCAGCATATCATCCCTTTAAACCATACATTTCCAGTCGTGATGATGCCATCTTTAAATCAAAAGTTATACAGTGTGATCCTTTCCACACTGTAAGCCACACATGCATTTATTTTTTTTTAGGTGCTACTCATTCGCATCGATTCACACTAAGATATACCTTCATTGTACTTGTAAATTTTGACGGTCAAAGCCTTAGCCTATTTTCGAAGATTTTTGAATGATCTTTGACTTTCGATCCAAAAATTCACTAAAGTGTTCATGTTTTAGTAGTTAGTGTGAAAGTAGCAAAAAATAAAATAACGATCAGTGCCATAGTTCACTCATTTCACGAAAAGTATTACCGCATGTAAATAGATGTGTTTCATTCCAAAATTTTGAGGATCTTCAATTTTGGCCCCAAAACCCTAGAATAAATTTTTTTTTTCAAAAAAAAAAGAAAAAAATTATCCTTGCCTAATAATTTACATAAACAACATATCCTGAAAATTTTAACAAAATCTAAAATGTGAGTATCCAACCTTGCCTGATATTTGCCAAATATTTAAAAAAAAAGTCTCTAAAGTATAGACTCTTAAGTAATAAGCATATGCTTTATCAATGCAATTCAACAAAATGAATAATAATATTTCCCTTAGTATAATAACTATTACTCAACGATTGCAGTATTAGATAAGCCAATGGATAAGGAGGAATTTAATTTTTAACCATAATATTAAAATTAACTTTAGTAGCGAGGGAAATAAGAGAATTACGAATCTTTTGTCATCGCGTTTCACTAAAATAAATGAACAAAAAAAAATGTGAATGCCCTTTTATTGTAGGGGTACAACTGAAATAAATGAAGAAAAATTAATCAGTCCCATTGATTATTCTTAATACTTCTGACAGATTGCATTGGAAAAATTGTTTAATTGAGTTGGACTAAATTTTCTAATAACTATGCTATTCAGTTTGTACTTTATTAACTCCGGAAAATAAAATATAAAACATCGATATTATTAACGCAATTAATTGAATTAGAAAAAAGTAAAAACCCTTCGAAGGTACAATAGTAGGGGAGAGTGGGATCAATTGTAACAGGGTACGTTTGTAACAGAGCAAAAATTTCGAGTGTTGCGTTCTGGATTAGGTTCCAAGGTGGCGCACAAGGTGTATTTAATAAATCTACATGTACACCCCTGCTGGCAACCATTTTTATGTACTTTTGAAAGAGTTACATCACAAAAGATATTTTCACGCTATGTAAGTACTTTTTTTGGTATTAGAATATTGTATTGTAACAAAGTAATTTTGTTTAAACAAATAAAAATTATTAACCGAATATGTAAGTGGACACCTTAATTAACATTTCAGAAAAAAAAGGATTAGTTTTGTTAATTAACTAGCATTGTTTTTAACAAATGAAGCTGAAATGGCGTCTTGGGGACGATTGTAACAATAAGTAAAGGGACGATTGTAACAGCTGAAAATATATAATCTAATGTTTACAAACCAATACTTAACTCTTTAAGAACCACCAACAGTTTCCTATATCATTTATATTATGTTGCACGTGCATTACTTTATTTGTCATCTTTCACAGCACATATTAGAATTTTTTATCCCTTAAAGTTAAAAGTTTAACCCTTTAGGTCTCCTCTCATTATTATTTTTACTCCTAAAATATCACTACTATTTTGATCAATAAAAAAATATATCACAACTATGATAATAGTATGTATAATTAACTATGTTTTAGTTGAATTTATGAACTGTTACAATTGACCCCGTAAGTGGGGACAATTGTAACAAGTGCACGACTGTCAAAAATTGTTAATAACTAATATAATAACATTTAAAATAAGGTATTTATTTTTTTTCTAGTAGAGGATAGTCTACTTTACTCGTCTGTCAATTAATACTAATAATATATTAGATTTTTTGTTAGTTAAAAATAGTTAAGTAAAAAATGTTACAATTGACCCCACTCTCCCCTACTGACTAAATGTTTTACAAATTTGTTAAAAAACCATATTAAATATAATTTTCGATTCATAAAATATTTTTTCAAAAATAATTTGGAGTTGTCTTGCGTTCTGGTTTATAAATGAAACAACAAAGTTGTTAAGTTTTTCCATAATAATGTTTCTCAAAACAAGGTTGTTTTTGTTCACACTAGTCACGCGTAGCAAAGCTAGTGTCGACAAACTTTATTACTTGTTAAGCAGTCATATATTGCAACTCAGAAATCTAAAGACAAAATGAAATTAGCTTCAATCTAAGCTTTACTTGAGAATAAATATTGATTTATATAAAAAAAAACAAATTTGTATCAGAGCATATCATTATACTAAGAAAGACATTTTAAATTTAAATAAATGTATAAAAAACCTATTGAGTTCATTTGATAAATATTACCAAATTTTTTCTTCTCATTTTATCAAAAAAATTGTAATGTCAATTGCATTGAGTTGCAAACTAAGCAGTTCTCTCAATAACTGGCGATGAATGTTTGGTTACTATTTCCTCTCTTGAGATTTAGGAAATTTTTTGTTTTCTTTTCTCTGGAGAAAAGAAAGATTCTAAGAACTTTGTCCACTTTTTTTCTTCGAAATTGAACATCATAGCAAATAAAATTGAGCTGTACAAAGTTGAATTTTCACTTTACTAATATAGTGCATAAAATTGATTTTCTTTTCTTTTTTCGTTTTTTTCCCCTAACAAGAAAAAAGTCTAATGGCGAATGTGAACTCTTATTGAGTCAATACTGTCAAGAAGTTTCAATTTACTTTTATCGATATGATATGATTGCGGTTTAAAAAAAACAAAAAAATTGCCAACTTATAAATGAAAAAATCCATTTCAGCATGTCGCAAACTAGCGCCACTATCCACTACCTTCCCACGAAAAAATATGTTTATTTATGCATAATGCTGATTAATTGAAACTATACAGTGCAAAAGTTAATAATTAAAATAAGTAAAAAACACTATCATTTTTAACATGCCATCTTTAGTTGTAATTCAGAAAATAAAATATGTTAATAAAGAAGTAAAGAGAAAACTTGGAAGTCACTTTTGCACCCTAAAAAAGCAAATTTCTACTAAAATATTCACAATGTAACTATGCAAATTCTCATAGAATTGTAAACCAGTGTTGCCAGTTTATGATAACTTACAGAGAAGAGATTTGACCTATAAATAAAAAAGTTATTCACTATATACATTTCAGCCCCATTCTCCTTTACAACCTCATTTAATGTTTCAGAAAAATCGCTGAGTTAAGAAAAAAGTTAATTCTATATTAACTACGCTATTAAGTTCGAATTTTATTAAAGAGGGGAAATTAGTTATTTTTGGAAGCTCATAATTGACAGAAGTAATTGAATTTTTCATTGTTTTTAACTACTTTTTCTAAGTTTTAAAAGAACGATTTACACTGAAGTCTTTTTAAGAAAAAATTTTAAATTAAGTTGCTGCCTTAAAGTATGGTAACTTTAATGTTATGTTTTGTTTTTAGTGGTAAAATGATTAAAGAAAACTTTTTAATAAAGTCACATGAAAAAGAAAATGGCCATATATTTAAAATATTAATTAAAATACGTTATTTTAATAGTGATCAAAATACAATGTTATTAAAAATTGTCTTTAACTCTTAATACTTTGTAAAAGGTGTTAACGATCCATAATAAGATGGTTTTAAGGTTTCTTTCATCTTATTTAGAATCTTAAATGTTGAGGCCTTAAAAATAGCAGTTTAGACCATAGCAAAAAACAATGTTAATAAAGCCCAAATGAAAGTACATACTTAGTTGACATTTGGTAAATGAACTAACTAAACAGACATTTAGTAAGTCTATTTATGTTCTATTTTTTCTGATTTATTCACCTTGTTTTGTTCTTTATGTCTACATGGCACAAAGTTTTATAATTTCCTTTGTTGGATCACAATTTAGAGTTAATAATTTTTCTTACAAATATGTTGGCAGAGTTAAACAAATATTGATTATAGACTTTTTAATGCTTGCATAAATAAATCTAATTTGAACTTACTATTTTGTTAATGGTACGATACATAATAAGCTTTTTTAATGTTTTTTAATTTTGAAGCAAGATGCTGTATCCTAGAAATACAACATCACAAGGTTTAAGATGTGTAGACAATGTAAAAAAAAGATATTTTTTTATAAATTTTTCTGTTTTCAGTTATAAATTTGCATATACCACTATCTAATGTAAACTATCTTAGCTGGTTAATAATGCAATTATTGCAATCATAAATATTTTTTATAATTGAAATACTTTTTCTACCATTTTCAATTTATTCTTCGTAAGTTGTTATAATGCGGTATAACATTTTTAAATATTACTCTACAAATTAAAATCATCAATTTGTAGCCAAAGTTTTGCAGTGGCAGACGGAGTTTTACAAAAATTTTATGCTAAATCCAATTTATATAATTCAAATTTGAGTATTTCAACAATAATATGAAGTTTTTATTTTATATTAAAAATATTCTATTTCATATCTTTAAAATTCACTATATATTCACTATATACCATTCAAATTGTAGTAGTCTTGGCTTCAAGAGAACCTAAGATAAATTAACATTTATTAACTAGATACAAGACAAAAACAATTGAAAAACTCATAAAACACTATTTGACGTTATTAAAAAAACCTTTGTAACGTCAATTAATACTACACTCTCCTCCTGCAAAAAGCTTTCTCAAAAACTCTAACTTCTTGAAAAACAATAACTTATCCATCAAAATAACTCATATAAATTTTCAAATAAACATATTTTTTTCAAAGAAGTTTTAAACTTATCACATGTTACAGCTTTTGTCAGAATAAATCAGAAAGATTATCATTAGTATTGTTGTATACTGTCTTTAAAATTTTATCACCTATCATATGTCCAACAAAAGGAAATTTCAAAAATTTACATCATGTATAATTTTATTTGATGGTTTACCATTATTTCACCAGTCTGCTTGACTATCAGAATAAATTTCAGTTAGAGCATTAATAAAGTTTTTATAATTAATTTTATTTTACATATTTGTAATCCATCTTAATTCTCTTGCTGTTTCATCAATAGCAAATAGTTTTGCTTCACATATTGAGAGTCTTTGTTAGTCTTTGTTTAAACCAGAGAATTACCTAACATAATTACACACCCTGAAAAGGATTTACCTCGTTCACCATTTCCCCCTCTTGCATTTGCACTTCAGTTTAAATTCCTTATCATAAAGCAAAACTTATTCTTTAGAAACATTTAAGTATTTCAAAATCTTTCTAGCCGAAATATAACTCCTTTTCTCATGAAGTTTGTTAAATTGTGATAAATAACTAATAGTTACAAAAGAAATATCGGGCGTGTTCAGCTTGCCAAATATAAAAGTTCTTCGACAATTTCCTGGTAATCTGTCTGAGAGTAAATGATCTGTTGGATTAAAACATCTATCCCCACCTTTAGTTATAAGAAGATAAATTTTCTTACATTAAACTAGGCCATATATGTTAATTAATGATTCAATATACTGAGTTCGAGGTAAGCTAATTCCGTTTTAGGTTTCAAAACTTCTATATCTAAAAATTTCGAATTTTCAGTAGTTTCATTTAATTCAAATGATTTTTAAATGATTATGCCCTCACATACTTTAGAACTGTTAGAAATGATACTAAGGCATCAACGTAAACACAAATAGCTAAAAAAAATTGGTTTAGTCAATTTCATTAACTACGATGCAAGTTGGTCGAGGCATATCTAATTCAGGTTATTTTTTAATTTAATATGCCATTTTTCATCAAACTGAGGGATGCTACTATTTAATTTGCAAACTTTGTTCTTACTATACTCCTCTTTATAACCAGGTCGAATTTCCATGAAAACAATTTACTCAATATCTGCATTTAAATCAAAAACAATTTGACGCATTAATCAAGTTTTTCAGATAATGCTATTAATTGCCTAAATGATTCAATGTTTACTACTGGTGAATATGATTCTGAATAATCTACGTTTTTAATTTGATTACATCCTGCTGCAACAAACCATACTTTAAAAATTTCTTTGTCATTTAAATGCTTAATTGTTTGCATCTATTTACACTTTATTATGTTTTCTTTATTTGATCGATCAACTGACTCAAAAACCTTATGTTTATTCCTTAAAAGAAGTTCCGTTTTTTAGAGCGTTTTTTCATGCCACAAGCATTTATCGCTATTTATTTTTTGATCATAATTTATTTGAACGGGTGAACCTTTCAATACTAAATTCGCTGTTATTAGTCAGTTTTAAATCCTTTCAGAACTTCTCAAAATTGTCGTTTTGATCTTTCTGCAAGCCAGCTGTTACTAGTGCTAATTTATCCGATTTCTGAAAGGGAATTTGAGTATCACTTTTGGTAAGTGATAGCGATTCGTTTAACTGGGTCAAATCCTCTATATTCCAATCAAAAAATTCGTTTCTGCTTGTTAAAAATTTACTTTCATCATAATAGATTCATCAAATTTAACTAATCTCTCCCCAATTACTATATTTCCTGTATATCCAATATGCATGATTGTTTCTAGAATAACCAACAAAAATTCCTCGTTTACCAGGAACTGAAAATTTATTAAATTGAAATTCCTTAGGAATAACGAAATAAGCTACACAACTGAAAGTTTTTAAGTAACTTACTTTCAGTTCTTTTTTTGACATAATTCAATTGGAAGTTTCTGCTTGCTTTTGCTTCGGGTGAGATTAGAAATATGAGTACTACAGTTTATGACTTCTTGTCAGAATTTTAATGCCAATTCGATTGTATAATAATGCTCTAGCTTTTTCTACAAGAATTCTTATACTAGCTCGTTGCTTTCGAGATTATAAGGTATAGCTTTTATATGAATTATACCAGATTTTTAGAAGAATTTTTCAATATCATTATTCACAAATTCTAATCCATTATCTATTTGAGACTTTGGATTTTCTTATTCACTAAATTTGCATACCTTTCTTTAAAATTATTTCACATATATTCCAGTTAGTCTTGATTAGACACTTCATATTTAAGTTTCAAACAATAGGAAAATACATTTCAGTATAGTCATCAACCAATATTAAAAAATATTTAGAATTACCCAAAGAATTAGTATTAATTTTTCCGGCAAAATCAGCATGAACCAATTCTAAAATAGAATTATCGTGATCTACATTTATTTTATGATGATTTTTACAAGTTAGTTTTCCCATATCACACGATTCACAATTATAAATTTCAAAATCCTTAACATTTATACTGGTAATATTTTGCATTTGAGACATATATTTTGGATTTAAATGTCATTGTCTTTTGTGCCAAATGTCGTAAATATCAGAACTTTTTACTACATTGCATTCAATAGAGTGAGCAGAAATTTTATCTTTAAAAGGTTCCATGTTAATTTCGAAAAGGTCATTTACATTTATAGCTCTGAAACAATGTCATTATTATTACTTAAAATAAAAATATTATTGTTCTCATCTGATTTTAATTTATAGTTTTTATTAACTTAGATACAGAAAAGAAATTATTTCGTAAGTTTTGAACAAATGAAACATCACTAGAAAAAGGAAAACCATCTAGGGGGGTGTAACTCTATGGGGAATTCAGAAATACTAGAATTTCAGTGAAAAATAGCTTCTACTTAAAGGAAATTATACGTTAAATTTACTCATGAAGTGTAATTATCTTCTTCCTCAGCTTTTATCTGCAGCTTTCGTGAGTTCAGCATTGACTCAAATCAAGGGGGTGGAGGAAGGGGTGCCCATCTTCCCCAAAGCTAAGGGGGACATTACACTATATTTAGAAAATTTCACCCCCAATTCCTAAAACAACAAAAATACATATAAAATGTTTATTTAAACAACAATTTTTTGATACATTTAATTTATCTCAATACGATTCACTGATAGAAATATTTAGTAAAACACAACAAAAGAGAATCATTTGAAGAAAAAAAAAAAAAACAGTAATAGGATCACAATGAAACACTAACATAAAGTGGTGAATTTTTCTCCTTTTCGAAAATTATATCACTTTAACGACGAATTTGATTCAAGTTGTTAAGCCTAAGTTTAATGTAATTAAGCATTTTTTTCCTTCAAATTTAACTAAATATTAAAAAAAAAATTTTTATACAAGGATTTCAAGTATTCGTAATTAATTCCAATATTTTAAATTGGAAATTATTTCAATTATATATCACCTACATAATATATTAGTATATAAAAAAAGCAAAAGTGAAGCATTCGCGCAACAGTCCATTGAGGGCCATGGAGGTAAAGGATCCACAATTTCATGATCAACGGCATGATTGCGGTAATGGGGTCAGGTCACTTTTACTTCTCAGACAAGCTGAAACTGGATGGATTTCAATCTGCCACTGGGGATATAATCATACATAATGTATCAGTTAGCTCTCTCAGGGACTCTCTCATAAATTAAGGATATTTGCAGAAATTGAAAAATATTTCAATATAATATGCATTTCTTTCTGTTTTTCTTTAAAAAAACACTTGTTTAATCATATTTTGACATAAGTAATGATCTCAATACGATATGTGTAATTTAGAAATTTTTTAAAGCTGATATGGTATATATCATAATGAAGGAGAGCTTTTGTTTTTTTGTTTACCTGTGGTAATGGCATGACGCAGATTGTTTTGTATTATAAGTTTAATTTTTCCCTTTCCGCAAAAGAATTTAATACAGTTAATGTGTTTAACAGTTGATAAAATCCTCTAAAAATTGATTAAGTGAAGTGGCCAACTAAAACTTTTCAAAATCCACAGGTCTCTAAATTTTGCTTCTAACTTTCTCTTCTTCATTAGAAAAATCTTTTTCTTCGGCTCTATTGCGATCCCTTACGCGATCAATACTTTCCAATTATTTGTGAACTCATACCAGTGAATTTAATTCTTTTATCAAAATTTAAGAGTTTAAAAGTACGGCACGCAAAATGCTCAGTTTCTTTTCTTTTTTTGTACACCGTAAAAAATTTCGAGCTATGTTGCGCCAAACTTTGGTAATCATTTGCTGACTACATAAATTGGTGTTCAGTTTTACTATATATTGGTATTTCATTAGCTCCAAACAACGAGAGAAGGCTGCACCAAAAATAGGTATTTTGAAAAAACCTAAAAACAGGAAAAGGTTGCACTAAAAATAAGTGTTTTTAAGGCGAGCGAAGGTTGCACCATGATTTGGTATTTTTAAAGTGCTAAAAAGCAGGGTAAGGTTGCACCGTTATTAAGCACTTTTAAAGAGCCAAAAAGCAAGCAAAGATATCACTAAAAGTAATCATTATTAAATATTTATTAAAAAAGAGGAGAAAATTGTATCATAAATTGATATTTCATTAATACTAAATTAAGAGAAAGGGGGCTATCATAAGTGGGTTATTTAATTAAACTGAATATGGATCAGTTACACTTTAGTGTAACTTTTCCTTATTATTTAGCAGGAAAGTAGAGCACTATATTTATATAAATTAAATATAATTTAATTATTTAAATCTATAGAAATTAAAAAAAACTATTTTTATTTTAGTTGTGTTATTTAATATATATATATAAAATTTTTTCCATTCTTCACATTGATATATATGTAAAATTAAAATTCTTTTCTTCACATGTTATTCGTTAAAGCACCAACAGATGCTATAGAGTAAGTACCACTAATGTTATAAAAAAGAAGAATTTTAAGAAGAAGCAAATTTTTATTACTATGTATTCTGAAATTATTTTATTATTTAAAAACGAAAATAATACTTTCACAAATAAAAATTTATATAAAAGAGTAGACAAAATATTGGATTGGTCAACCCCAATCTCTACTGAAGGAAACATTCCACTGTTAATTACATCGGCGTAGAGAAATAATAAATTTGAAGTAAATTTAGAAATGTAAAAATAATTAAATAACTTGGAAATAATAGCAAAAAATATACAGATCCAGATCAATATTCAAACATAATTTATTCATTTACAATCACCTTGATGTTTGTATACATAGACAGAATGTAATAATTTTTATGCAAAATAATAATCTTAAAATTTAAATATATTATACTTTTTACATATTTTTACATATCGCAGCATTCATGAGAAAAATACCAAATATTCAATCAAAAATATGATAGATAAGTATGCACTTGTTACTAAAAAAGTACATTCAATTCAAACTTATTTTTAATTTACAGTAATTTAAAATCAAAATTGTCTTAGCATACGCCTATATGTTTACAGTTTTGTAATTTGGAAATATCTAAAAGTAATTTTCAATATTTTAATAAGATACTAAATTTCTTTATATATTCTGCCTCATTTGAATTAAAATTTAAACTATAACTAAATTACTTTTTTACAAACATAATTTACTAATTGATAAAAAGATTAAAATTTTTCTGAGTTAGAGAAATAAATTACTATATTTTTTTTGCAAATTAGTAAATGGTGGTGAGTATTTGAGAAAAAGCAATATTTTTATTGCATATTCATTATTATATGTCTTTGAGATTCATATAATTTTCATAGATCAGGTTACTAATGCTTATAGGGTAATCAGAGTAAGTTCATGTTAGCAAGGTATTGTCTAGTGGGCTTTAGTGGTAAGAGCTTGGTCTCCAAAGTAAAAAAGTAAAACTAAGGTTCCTAGACTGGACAAATTTTCCCTCAGTTGGAAAATTTTCATTTACAGATTATGGTACATAAAGTTAAATACATTACTTGAACTAAAATTTATTAAACTGGAAATAATATACAAAAAAAGCAAAGTACGTACGTGAATATGAAATCCTTAACATTTATACTGGTAATATTTTGCATTTGAGACATATATTTTGGATTTAAATGTCATTGTCTTTTGTGCCAAATGTCGTAAATATCAGAACTNTATATATATATATATATATATATATGTCAGATGTTTTTTGAGCTGATGGTATAGATTGTTTCAACACAAAAGGCAAACCGTTAAAATGATTTTACAGCTTTACAATTTCAGATTCTAACTATAACACTAAGTACTACATACAAAAATTTTATTATTCATATTTAAATATTTATTCATGATCAAATGATAGATGTTAGGGAATGGCAGCACTGTCTTTCTAATATTTATATTCTGACAGAGGATTATAATGTAAAAGATTGTCTGGTGCTATTATTTTAACTACATCACATTTTTTTTTCAGTTTAAAAACACAACAAAAGAGAAAAAGATTACACACAAATGAAACTTCGGAACCTTTTCATAAAATAATAATTATTTTTCCAAACACAGGTTTTTGATTTTCAAAACTTGAAACTGCATACATTCCTTGTTTGTAAGCTGTTCTTGAAACTAGTACTTTTGAAGTTTGAAAAAACTGTTTATAACCTTCTGGAATTTTGGTAATTTCGTCAGAATAATTATTTTTATCAATAGGTTTAACATTGGTTATAACAATATTTTTTCCTAAGCCTTTTTCTTGATTAAAAGCATTAAAGTTGTTGGTGCCTTTGTGTTAATGAAGAAAGATTTAAATTATTGTAATTTATGCTAATAAAATGTATAGAAATTGAAATAATTTCACAGAAGAAACAAAATTTGAATCCCTAAATTTTTTAAACATAGAAAGATCAATAAAAGCAAGTCATATTTAAAATGATCATCACTTGTATAGATCAAAGAGTTCGTGTTGAGTCTAAGAGGGCGGGATATGGCTGCTGATATACACACAAGCATTTGTTTAAAACTCCACATGTATACTGTTTATGAGGATTGTCTTTTTAACTGAAGTTCTTTTGTTTCATATAAGCAGATATATTTCAGAATAGAGAAAATTACTTCTACAATTAAAATAAAACTTTTTTTAAAAAAAGAACAGACTTTAAATATTACAAAGGATGCATACGACCATTTTCATGATCAATTATGACGTTCAATTTTATGCTCATGTCGTCTTTACCCTCCCTCACAAAACGCAAATGTGGGCTAAATTAATATACATGAATCTACAAAAAAATTAAACAAATAAATAAATAAATAATTTATGGAGAAATAAGTATCTAAAGCAAAGTATCTGTAAGCATCTAAGTATTTTTTTTATTTAGATTTAATACAAAATATATTTATTAACTTTTCAAATACGATATTTTGTTTCATTTAATATTTGTTTCGCTAAGTTAAAAAATATGAATAAGAAAATCTATTTTTCAAAAAAAATTATAATAAGAAATCAGCTTATTTCTAAATGCTCTAAAACAAATCTTGTTCTGCTCGGTATTTCGTTCAAAATTTTAGTAAGATTCGTGGTGAATAAAAACATTTAGTGCTTTGTTTTATTTAACGCCAATATTGGCCACTTTCTTTTTTTCCTACTTCGTGCGCCGAAGAGAAACCCAGTTTCCATGGCAACAGCTGCCTAACTTGAACGGAGTATAATTCGCTTTGAAAATTTTACAACAAAGGCATTTAAGAATGCATAGACAAAAATTCGTGTAATTATGTGACATTACAAACCAAAATGAGTAATATGGAACATGAAAATCGAAACAGAAACATAGATATTGATTAAGAGCTTTAATCCTAACTGAAAGTACATACGATTTTTTTTTGTTCGGTAGAATGCAATTAAAACACGGATCTAGAAAATTTTCCCCAGCGGTAAATTTGGCGGAAAGCTATGCCACTTAAGATTGCCGTATTTACAGTTTATTTGTCACTGGTATTGCACGTTCTGTGAGCATAAAATGGATGTATCTCTTTATTTACTGAAAAAAAAGCCAATATAAATTTTAAAATATTTAATTATTCATACAACGAATATATTTTCCTAGAAGAAATTTTAAAGTAACTCTTTCAGAACAGACAACAAAATTTTTAAACATGATATGAAAGGAATGAACTGTAATAATGCAAATAAATAAGAAAAGTTTACTTACCTGCGAGCGACAATTTCAAAGACAACTTGCATGAGATGATATCAAGCTTCAACAACAAAATCGTCCACCAGTCAACAGTTACAAAATAAGTTATCGGTCACAGTTAAAGCTTGTGCTTCTCATAGTACGAAAGTTTGGTGCAATCGATTGCACCATGAACGTATTTCTCGATCATATTTACCAATTTTTGGCGCAACCTAAGTAAAACACTTTTTCATTTAACCAATTTATGGTGTAATTAGAAACTTTGCACCAAGCGTTGGTTAAGCATTTACCCAGATATTTTACAGTGCAAGCTTAACATTGCAATAACAAAAAGATTTGTTGCATCAGAACTTTCAGAATTCCATTTTTTCGAGCATAATAAACGTATAATAAAATGGATCAAAGTAATCATCCAGTCAAAAAATTCCTAAGAAAATATCCTCCCCCATATAAAATTAATTACCAATGCAGAGTGTGTAACCAAATTTTGCAACACTTTTTAAGAGCTGAAAAAATATTTTTATGTACTCTAAAAATAAAAAAAAAATTGGGATATGAAGTAATGAAACCTTTATTCCTTTTGTTGAAATTTCGTCAAATATTTACATGAAATTATCAAAATCCAATAACATTTCTAAATACTTTACACTGTCATGATAATAGTTCTTGGCAAAAAATTCCTTTTCTGATTTTATTACCATTTAATGCATAATTTTAAATATATTCAATCTAGATTTGTTCATTCTGTTTTTTAAATTGTTAATTACATTTATGTAAAAAATAATTTTCATTCAAAATTACAATTTGAGAAAGTTATCGAGTATATGCTTAAGATTTAAATAAAAACTATATATGAATATATACCCAACGAAAACATTTGCAAGATTAATATTACAGATCATACTTTAATGATAAAGATGTTTAGAGAACAAGAGCTAAGCAAGCCATAATAAATTCACATTACAAATGTAAATAGTTGAATTCTCCCTATTAAATTTTTTTTAAAATTTATAATTTGGTTCAATATTTTTTAATAAAATGATTAAAAACCTCTTTCTATAATAATTATAATTATATGGTCCCTATATTCATCATATGTAAAAAACATGATATTATTGATCTTTTAATTTAAATCATTTTTAAATCAAACAAAAAATATATAAATTTTATTATTTATTTTTACAAATCGGAATCACATAAGATTTTTCACTGTCTTTGCTTAATGTTAAAATGACCCTCAATTTATGCTATTTAAAAACTTGCCTCTGAAAATTATTGAATTTTTTTTTCTATAAAATAACTCAACAAGAGTACTAAAAATTTTAAAATCAAATCCAGTAAACTGAGATTGCAATATTGCAGAGAAATTAGTGTCGATAGTGCGGTATTGGTCCTCGTTAAACTGTGCTACCGTAAAGTGCTCGACTTCGCGCAGGTCGTCGGGCTACCGAAGCGGGGGTGCCATCCCCTCCGCAGAGGATAAAAATCGTGATGGCATGTCTTCGGATCATCCTCCGGGATGTTTCCCAGACCGTCGCCAATAGCTCATTGTGCAGCTCTAGTGCGACGTAAATTAACAACAACAACATAGATTTCGAGAAAAGTGGTTAGACAACTAACATCTTTCTATTGCTAATTCTATCTATGAACACTAAAACTGAATTTCAAAAGAAAAAAATATTTAAAAAAATTATTTCCAATTTTTTTTGCTTATCATACAAAAATGCCAAATATATAAAAATCTCAATTTTGAATTTTTTGCTGCTTACGTCGATTTTTCTATTGCTTTTATCTTTATTAAGATAAATTTCATTAGATGTATATTTCGAAGTGATAAAGCTTTGTGATTGCCGACAGTTCAGGCCCCACATGAAAATACTTAATCATTGTATAATCCCCTAGACAAGTTGTGGTGCTGATCTATAAATAAAACAGTGAAAGAACGTCATCGGCTTGCTTGTGTTAAAGACGATTGCGCTTCAATTTGGGAGTAAAATTTGGCAATGTTTAGTTAGTCCCCACGATCAGCGAAAATTCCAGAGATTTTCGATTTAATTCCAGATGACGAGAGATGAAGTGTATTGGTTCAATTTCAGACGACGGGAGATGAAGAGTATTGGTTTAATTTCAGAAGACTAGAAACGAGAGAGAAAGAGTTGTGCAACAAATGGTGCATTCTCTTTAAATGCGTGTTAAGAGTTTTAAAAGTAGCAACAAAAGAAAAAAAAATTTGCGAGGAAGAAGGTAACTTAGCCGCTGGTTTTCCCCACATTGCATCATAAAAATAAGAAAAAAATTTTATGACGGAAAAGATATTTTTTTTACATCTTTTTGTATTGATACCAAGAATAAATAAATATCACTTCCATTCAAACCTTTTTCGTACAATATTTCTTACTTAAACAGCTGAAAAATATATTTCCCTAAAAAGATTTGAGGTAACAGCGGAAGGTTAGAAATTTTAACCTTGTTATATACGCAAATCTTTTTTTCTTTTTCTTTTTATTAACATTTTGTCGGCGGCTTGAAAATTTGTCATGATAGGGGATTTCTCGTAATGTGCTGAACTTATTGTTACGAGCTTTTACGGTATATTATGTTTTATTTTTAAATATTTCTCTTTACTGATCCAGTAATTGTCTTATTCAACAAAACTCTGAATTTATAGCATTATTTTTATTAGTTTACAATAGATTTTTATTTGTTATTTTATTTGCATAAGTTTATTCTGCATCGAAGAAAAAAATACATAGATTTTATTGTTTTTAACTCTAAGCAATCGAAACTGTTTCAATCGTTGCTTTTAAACTAGAAATAAAAATGTAAAAGAATTACTTTTTACTTTTTTATGTTTACTAGTAAATGTTTCGAGCAGTGCGTTTATTTTTAGCTTTTTGTTTCCCACAATATGGGGTTACATCATGTTCTATTTGTTTTTAACATGTATATTTTAAATTTTTGCATGTAAAAACTATGTGTAACTATGTAGGTCCAAATTTTTTTGCAATTAGTTAATCTCGAAAGTAAGCGCTTTTTAACTGGCACTTCTTGAAAAGTAGCCTAAAGCAATGTATACACAAATGTTGTTCCATTGAACCCTAGTGCACCGTAGATGTGTTAAAAGGGTTCCAAGAGTTAAGACTTTTTTTCTTTTTTAACCCGCAATGATTTTTGAATTTTTTATTATATTTATGTCTAATCAATAAGTCAGGTTTTATTTAATATTTCTGTTGAATTTTTGAAATAATTTAATCCGAAGTCCGAATAAAAAGTAAGACACTTTTTAAGAAAATAAACATATAATTTTTATAATAACAATACACTGAATAAATTATAAAAAAGACAAGCATTAAAGAATTGCATTTGTATTTGTCACCGAGCATTTTAGATTAACTAAAATTGCTAATAAAGAAATATGTCTCCTTGATAACTTTTTCCAACTTTTATAGCAGCTCTTTTAAGTTTTCATATTAAAGAAAATCATAATTCGGGTCATTTTAATCGTTTTTATTTTATGCATATACACCAACAACCAATTCAGTACTAGACTAGACAAAGCTCCAGGACTGTGAATTTAGTTGTAGGACATAAAATTTGATTTAAGATAATTAATGATAAAAGATGAATAAGATAATTCCTTTTTTTTATTTCATTTTTTTTCTTCCGTTGTTGAACAGACGATCCAATTTTGAGTTAAAGACTACTGACGTTCAACTCCGTTGCCTTGTAATTTTGAACCCAATCTAGAAGACGAAGGAACCCCTGGATCAAGTATTGGTTTCGTGGAGGCCTTTTTGAGGGAACTAACCCGCTTTTGCGTTACATGGAGAGAAGCCCCGAAAACACCTCATGGTTAGTTTGACGTCAAGGGGACTCTAACCTATGAGTCTACCACCGAGGATATTTTAAGTCAGCATTGTGGTCGGTCCGAGCTGGGATTGGAGTTCGTATCAACCAGCCATCGCTGGGATTCGAATTCTGGTCACCTCATTGGGAGACGAGGGCTCTATTCTTTGAACCACCACGGTTCCATTCGTCTTATTAAATAATCTTAAAATAAAATAATATATTACTGTTGAATATCTTCACAATTATCTTTATATATTTTTATCTTTATATAAGTTGGAGTTTCATCGAAAAAAGTTAGATCATTTGGTGTTCCATTGTCGATAAAAATTGGGAACCGCTGGCCTAAAAGTAATTCAATCCTGGATGATGGTAAATAATATACATGAAAATAACCGCTCTCCACTTGCCACATGGCGAGTCAACAACAACAAAAAAAAAGCAGAGACTTAAATTAAATAAACAACCGGTCACTTTTACCTATCGTTTTTATTTATTTATTTTAAAGATCGTTTAATGATAAAAGTACATCAATGCAGAAAGACTCTGCAAAACAGAATTTTCATTAGAGTGTCCAATTTCTCTATCAATTCAAAATTTTAATCCTTCAGAATCTATTGATTCTGAAGGATTAATTCATGCGGAAGATACATGTGGTAGGAGATTTCTTTAACAATTTAAATATTTCAAAGTTTTAATGCATATGTTACCGGCAAAGTATGAAATCCGGCATTGTATAGAATGACTAGGCATTGTATAGAATGCCTAAAATTAGCCGGCAAAGTATGAAATGATTTATATTTCACACATTTCCTAGGCATTCTACAGATTGCCAAATGAGAAACCGGCAAAGTATAAAATACATCTCCTATTCGTTTCAAATATCACTTGGCAAGGCTCGTGACTTTTAACGTGTGACTTTTGACTAGTAACAAAAATTACTTTTTTACTCTGCTACATGGAAATGAAGGAATTTAATGAAATTTACATGGAAAAATTTAATGAAATATAATTCAAAATGTCATTCAAGCCTGCCATGTTGCAACAAGTAGGTTAATTTCATATTTTTTTATATGAAAATTTTGTTTCCCTTAATAAGATAGGTTTAAATTCTGTTTTGCATAACTTTTTAATTTTCTTTCCACATTTTGAATAAATGTTTTTCAATGGCACTCTCAGTATTTTTTTCAGAATAACATTTTTATTTTTGAGAAATGCATGTTATTGTGAATTACCGAAATCGGTAGTTTTACATTTATTCGATATTTTAGTACTTACTGATGATAGATTAGAAGAAACATCAGTGTAGGGTATACCGGGCAAATGTATACCGGGCAATGGCACTTAACTAGAACTAGTATGATTGGACCTTTGTTAAATGTTCGAAATATATACTAGGTCTAGTTAATTGCCATTTCCCGGTATACATTTGCCCGGTATACCCAACACTGATGTTTTTTTAAGGTCAAGGGTCACTGCCCGGTATACATTTGCCCGATAATCCTAACACTGATGTTTCTTCTAATCGTAATCTATCGTTAGTAAGTATTAAAATATCGAGTAAATGTAATTATATCCACGAATAAATTAATATCAAATCGGATGTAATAAATATTTCTGACATTCACCGAAGCGACTATGATTGTCAACATTCACCGGTGAAAGTCAACAACCACTGATTTCGCTCATTCACAGTAACATGCACATCATTTACATAATGACCTCATCAGGACGTTTATTTCATACTTTGCCTAAATAGTATTTGTCATTCTATAGAATGCCTAGGTATTCTATACAATGCCTAGGCAAAGTATGTAATACTTCTCACATTTCATACTTTGCCTAAAAACGTCAGGCATTCTATACAATGCCGGCGTTTCATACTTTGCCGGTAACACATACATTAAATGTTTTTTGTCTCCCCAGATATTTTCAAATTAAGTACTTTAAAGTCAGTACGATGAACTAAATTTTTCATATATTTATATTATTTTTATTGTTGAATTAACCTTTTATAACCATAGATAACTTCTAATACTATTTCATCCAAGCAAAAAAAAATTGCAAAAAGTGACTTTCAAAAGAAAAGGATTTATCAATATCAGTCACCGATTCATTAGATTTGAGGAAAAAGTGGCTACTAAGTTATTCGAGTCTACCGGCCACTGGCTACTAACTAAAAATTTAAATTTTCAGGTCTAATATACAAATTAATAACTTTCCACCGGTTTGAAGTAGCTACTTTCGCTGCATTAATTATCCAATGCGCTTTTAACCTTTTATACGTAGCTAGTAAAAACACATATAATGTTTATCAGTAGCGCAACAATGCTGTCAATACGTAACTTATTCATTATTTTTGTCTAGTTTTCTCATTAATCATGACATAAGTAATAAATAAAAAGTATGGAATTTATTGTAGACTTTCGATTCAAATATAATCGAAAATTTCTCCCAAATAGCAAACTGTCTTTATTTATTTATTCCAAGTTATGGTTTCCTCGCATTCAGTTCATTTATTTTCAAACCAGCGAAAACTAATGTCTTTTTTTTTCTTCCTTTAAAGCATTTACCCAAACACATGAGAATTTTCTCAAAAAATCTTTTTTTCAAATAAATGAACTACCATTTAAAATCTCTGCAATTTTCCCGAGATTCGTAAGAAGCCAAATTTGGCGAATCCTGAGCCGGGAAAGTGGATGTTCTGGCGAATGATCTCCAAACACGCCAAATCCCAATCAATATTAGAAAGAATAAAGGACACTACACAGTCGAATATGTTCGCAAGGAAAGACTAGTTCTCAAACTTATTTGGTATATAGCAAAACTATTTTTGGTCAGGACCTAACAGGTGGTAGTGGGGAAGGGTTTCCCCTAACAAAGATTTGGTCGGGATGTCAAGATGCCCGGTGGACGCAGGGGTCTCGTCGCACCACAAAATACTTTTTTGGAGAACATTATCCGAAGATATAACTCTTTATGTAAGTTAACTTTCTTTCTTCATTCAATAAATTTTAGGCCCGACCACCTGTGGTTTGGTGCTCTGTTTATCCTTTCAATTTTTCGTAAAAGATCGATGCTATCGATCGAATTTGTGTCCTTGTCGACCTCTTCTCATCTCCTATTTTGCCTGTTGCGATCTATTCCATGTATTTCAAATGAAAAGAAAAAATTTTGAAATTATTAAACTTATTAGCAAATTATGGCCTTCAAACTAAGTTTTCTTTCAGTTATTTTTGCAAGTTTATTTATTTTATCCATATTATTTTATTTTTTAAAATAATGGCCTTTAAAGAAAATCGCGCTAATTACTAACTTAGAACTGAACACTTTACAAGGGATAGTTTATCCGTAATATATAGCACTGTATAGTAGGTCTGTCACTATAGGTGGGAACCATATAACAATCCCATAATGCAGTATCTGCCATATTAACCTCATGGGATAAATATATTATGTATCAGCTATTGTCGCGTCATTCATCATTTTAGATAAGATATTTAAACTTTGATAAATATGTCTATATTTGATAATACAGATAGATGACAAACTATTGTCTATATACAGATAGATGACAAAATAATACGAGCACTTCTGTAACAACTCTATGTAAACAATCCTTTTGTAAGATTTTACATGGCAAAACTGTTGGCTCAATTTAAAAGATCATGCTTACAGCTTTTAAAAAAGGTGACACTTTTGCCATTGCAAAATTCGGATTGACCAAAATAAAGAAGTGTTAATAGCTTCTTTCTAGCTTTAATAGCAGCAATTTGGAAATCATTCTATAGGAATGTGATATTCATATAAGAATGTTTTTGAATTTATAGTGGTAGTAAAAGAAAAAGAACTTCATACGCTCATTTCGGTTGATGCAAATTTTGCATGGTTAGAAAGACACCATTTTTAAAAACTTCAAGCATGATCTTTCAGATTGTGCCAACACAGTTTTGCTACATAAAGTCTTATAAAATATATGCTGCCAAACGAGAGATCGTTTGCATAGTGTTAGTATTATTTTGTAACCCATTTATATATGTACTGATATATTTAGAAAAATATGCTATATTATTAAATTTCTCATGTTAGATATATTCAAAGAATCTGTTTCTAACTTCAAATATTTTTAGTTAATTGTTCTTTTTATTTACATATTTGCTTATTTTACAAAAAAAAATGGTATTTATAAAAATATATCACTACATTAATATTTCAACAACTTTTTTAAGGTGTATGTAACTTACAAGTGAGGACATAACATAAATGTATTGCATTGTTGTGAAGGTGTCTATTGAACAAAAGTAAATTGTAAACGTTTTGAAAATATAAATTTTATTGAAAAATAAGTGTTTTAGCCAAAAGTATATTTTCGTGTATCATATTCATCTTTTTTTGTAGATATTTATCTACATTTAACGTAATTGTTTTTTCTCTATTAAATAGCTTTTTCAAAAATATAGCTACGTAATTATTTTAACACATTTTTTTAAGATACTAAGTAAGTGCCTTTTGCGAGAGATGATATAAAAGTAATGAACATTATTGTTGGTTTTCGATTATTGATATGTATATTATAGACATTAGAATTTAAAATTCAAGAAAAATGCACGCACTTTGAAACTACTATATTTTATAGAAATATGTGTTTTTCAAACTAAAAGTATGTTTTACTTTATTGTATACATTCATTATTTTGAACTTGATATAATGGTATTTTCTAAAGAGGAAAACAATTTTTTTACATACTAACAGATGACATAACAGTAAGAGTGCTTTTTTAAATTTTCAATCGAACAGCAATGTCAGATAGAAAAAGATTTATTGAAGGGAGAGACATATTGTTTAAATATATATCCCACACAGTAAACTTATGGAAAAGATATAATATTTATTTTTAGATAATTTCATGTCATGTCATTCATCACTATAGATGAGATAGACGACAGATGCATCTATAGTCGTTCTCATGTATCTATTATTATTATTATTTTGCGGAAACTTTTAAATCAAGATCTTTATAGTTATTTGGTAGTAACAGCTATTTGAATGTTTTACAATGATTTGTATACTGAAATTTGTAAATTTGTGTAAGTAACCAATAGTGTGAGACTAATTGAAATAATTTAAGCTATTATAAAAGATATATAAAAGAAATAATAACTATTTTATTCACTTACCTCATTAATAATAGGAAAAAAGTATTTCTCATTGGCTTAATTTTCCCCTAAAATATTTTTTTTAATAAGGTAATATTATTAGATAAATCAAGTGTTAATTATCTGGTGATTTAAGAGGGCCTAGGAAGAAGCGTTTCATTGCAAATTTTGAGTCATCTTCATTACATATGAAATGCGATGATTTTTTATAATTACATTAATAATTTAAAATTTAAGGAATATAAAAATTTAGTTCAGATATATCAAGATTTAACTATGAAGTTTCAAATGCTGAAATATTTTTTTCCAACCTATCAAAATGCAAACAAATTATTGCATCATTATTTTTGATTATGATGTGGATAAGCAATAAAAGTATATGAGGAGTACGGGAAGGATGTTTAACAAAAAATATTGAAATTTAATTACACATAATATGAAATTTATAAAAATAAGAGAAAGTTCAGGGAAATAGTTGTTAATACTTTTGTTCAATGAAACATAGTTCAAAATTTAACATTCATAAAAAAAATCATGCGAATTCAGTGAGATGGTGATAAATAGTTTTGATCAATTACACGCAATTTTAAATTAATAAATAAAGAAGCATTGCAAATTTAGTGAAACCGAAGCTAGTACTGTTGTTCTATTACTCATAATTTCAACTATTTCTCTTATGCCCGACACATTTTTCCAAACAGTGAAAATGTTTAGAAGGACACAGTGATTTCTCATCTCGGCACCTGATTGTAATATGCATTCCAAGTATGACAATCAGTATTACAATTCTATGTATTACAATCCTCTTTAAAAATATCAGCGTGTTCTGAAGAAAGAAATTTAAAGGAAGTAAAGCTTTCTCGAGGACGAAAAATTATAGGCATATCCATTTTTTTAACAACACATATTCATAAAAAGTCGTACTCTAGGGGGGGGGGGGGACAATTGTCCCGGGACTGTCGTGGGTCCCAGCAAAATTTCTTATTAAAAATGCCATGTTTATTAATTAGTTTTTAAAAGAAAATTGTAATTAAACTGTGGAATAAAAACTACATTTTTGTATAAAGGGTCTACAAAAATTCTACAAATTATAAAAATAAGGCTTTTTGTGCTTTGAGGAAAGGGCTCTCAATAAATTCTGTCCTTCGGCCCGTAAAGCATTTGTTCAATCCTGAAAAAAAATATAATTTTCTTAAAATTCCTAAGCGTTATTTTTATGTTTCATTTAAATCGGTATATAACAACATCGTTTGCTACGCTCAAACAAAATCCGACTAATTTAAAATTTTCTAAATTTTGCATTCTGTAACATACTTTTCAAATGCTTTTATTATAATAAAACACTTTCATTACAATTTTATTCTAAATAGTAAAAAAAACCTTTGTAAAAAATAACCATCGAAGTCTTGGACTGAAAACCCTGACTTTTATGATTCAAAATGATTCGTGAAATTTATTAAAAACTTTACTATGGTACAGTATATGTTACCCTAATTAAAATTGCGAGCCGATAAAGTGTGAAAAATCAGCACTATATATTTATTTATTCAGAAATTAATTTCGGTTTATTCAGGGTTCCATTAAGGCAAATAATAATATTATTAACTGATCATCTTTTACTACATTGGTGCAAGAAATAAAAAGAATTTGCAGACTTGGTCGATTATCTCTAGAACTACAGGACCGATTTTAATGAAATTTGATATGTACATACATTGATACAATACAAGACAAATAACCGTTCCACAATTGTAATACACACGCAAGATCGTGTGTAACACTCGTTGGAGTAGGAAGGTATGAAACAGCGGTTGCAGAATAAACAAACAAAATGTTTGGGTGTTTGGTCCCCTCTTGCAGATATACAGGCAATGCAGCGTAATTTCATACTTGAAATAAGGCAGTTCATCATTTCTTGTGGCAATTTCATACCTTTCGAGTACAGCGAGTGTTACGCACGATCATGCGTGTGTATTACAATTGTTGAATGGTTATTTGTTTTGCATTGCATCAATGTGCAGTAAAACCTTTTTTTGTGCGGTGGATAGGGACCGCATAAAAGAAATCGTACAAAAAAATATTCGAAAATTTTATAAATTCTTACATATAATAACAACTTTGTACGATGTACAACCTAACATTTTTTTATGCGGTGAATAGGGACCGCATAAAAAAAGTCGGACTCAGAAAATACATCAATGATTCATGAAATAGATGAGAGAATGCTTTTAATTAAATTAAATAATTAAATTAGACCTAAAGAAATTGTAAAAATATTTAAATTCTTCATTGTACATATACATGGAGAAGTTTTCAAATTATACATTAAATAGCTTGCTGCTATTCGTCGTAATCCAAAACGCGCATCTTCTTGTGATGAATTGGTTGAAAATCGCTTTCGTCGCTTGAAGATAGGATTTCAATTGACTTGTTTTTTGGTACCATAATGTCAGTGATCAGTTTTTGTGACGACGGTCGACTGGTCAATTGCTTGTAAACGTTACGATATTGAGACACGCATGATCTCAGCTCTTTTTGGAATTTTAAGCGTCTTTCCGCATTGGTATCTATTTTAAGAAAATGCGTTTCCAATTTTTTTGAAATATGGATCTCTGCATATATTTTATCTGCTGTAACAGATTCCGGTTCTTCTTGTCCATTTAAGGGAGTACTTATGACTAAAAAATTAAATAAAAATCATAAAAACTACATATAAATAGAAACAAAAGTAATTAATTTATTTACCTTTAATCTCACTATAAAATGAATCCTTAATCATATGAATCGTGTATAAAACTCTGAATACGAATACGTATTTGAGATACGCGCAGACGAGAATTTACAAAATAAAAATAATGGTTTAATTTTGAAATGCAAAGTATTTTAACACAGCAGACGATTTTTTACTGACTTACTTCAACTTGTTTAGCGCAGAATAAATTTTAAACAGAAGAGAAAATGGAGTTGGTAATAAATGAACAAATGAAAATAAATAAACAGAGCATCGTGAAGTCCAGATACATCGTTGTCAAGGAGACCACGCAATCAGAGTTCGTCCACAACATGTATATGCACATTGATAGGAAACATTAAACTGGTGCTAACGCCGCTAAGATTCATATACCGCATAAAAATAAATCGCACAAAAATGAAATCGCACCAAACCAATCGCACAAAAACAAAATCGCATAAAAAAGGACCGCACAAAAACAGGTTTCACTGTACGTACTTATCAAATTTCATTAAAATCCGTTCAATAGTTCTAGAGATAATTGACCAAGTCTGCAAAGTCTCTTAATTTTTTACACCACTGTGCATTCAAACTATCGTTTGTATTTTTTTTCTTCTGTAAAGTGTCTGAAACGAATTTTGAAAGAAACTATTAAAATATATGCAAGCTGCTCAGTACGGAATGCTACACCAGGAAAACAATTTGCAAGGAGAGCAACAGATTTAGCAGCGTATGATATATGTTATCTTGAAAGACTGGATGTTGACTTTCACCAGTGAATGTCAACAATCACATAGTAAATGTCCGAAATATTTTATATTAATTTATTCGTTGATATTATTATATTCATTCGATATTTTAATATCTGCTGAGGATAGATTAGGAGAAACGAGCAAATGTATATCGGGCAATGGCACTTACATAACTATATCTAGTAAATATTTCGGACATTTACTATGTGATTGTCAACATTCCCAGGTGGAAGTCACCAATTTTGATCATTCACAGTAGCATATATACTAAGATTCAGCGCATAAGAAGCAAAGTGAGCTATGTTAGGTTGTTGGTTGGGTGTGCTGTCGATTTTATTCTTCCTTTCTACCTCAAAGTGTGCCAGCATATATTCATCATGGATGATATAAATGAATTCTCAAAGAAATACCCTAATAAATAATGAAAAAATGCAGCAATAGGCCAACCATCAATAAAAAGAGATTCTTCCCCATGCCTAGCAGTGGTTGATGGGGGAGGTGGGTGCAAGAACATTTTTTCTATTTGTCTTTTAGCAGCAAATGTTTTGACAGATGGCAAAAGTGCTGGCATAGGTTGAAACTTATAGAAAGGTTGCGAAACCCAAGCGAAATTCGGATTGACGAAACTAAGGTGAGAAAGTGTTGATACTAACCAGCAAGCGTGAAATCAATCTATAGAATTGCAATAAAGAATGCTTTTAGAATTACAGTGGTATTAAAAAAGGAAAGACGTTCATTTTGGTCGATGCTAATATTGCATGGGTAAAAAGGACTCCCTTTCTATAAGAGTCAAACGTTGTCTTTCAAATAGTACAAGCAGTTTTGCCATGTAAAATTTTCCAAATCATTTGCTGCTAAAAGAAAATTAGAAAATACTTAGAATAGAACAGTTAGTTAGCATAGAATAGTTAAATAGAATAGCTAAAATAGAAGTGTTTGTATTATTTTGTCGATATATTGTAAATATGTTTATTTAGTTTAAGGATAAATAAAACACTGTTATTGCTCTCTGAGAATGTAGAATGCATTTGGGTACTCATAGAGTCATTTTAACTTTAGTCTTTGAAATTTGTTCATTTTAGGAATATTTGTCATTATTTATATAGGTTACGAATGAATCAGTTTATAGTCTTTTATTCTTTTAAAAATTGATTTATAAAGATGAAAACAGCAATGAAATTTTGTGTTATCTTAAAGTCATATCAAGAATTTAGTTTTCCCTTTTTGTTCCACTGAGAGCAATCGTTTTAATTTTCTTTCTCGCTCGACGTAATTTAAAATATTGTGAAATATTCTATTTTTATGTTGCATTATGTACCATTTGTATTATTTTAAAACAATATTATAGAAAAATAATGCAGACGATATATTAAACTGAAAAAGAAATCCAATTTGATCCGGATGTGTGTACAATTAATCACATTGTTAGCAAAAATATAAATATGAAATGATACTTTTTGAAAAAAAGCAATTTAAAAAAACTTTATTCATTTGAAAAAACATGAACGCGTCAGAGATCATATTTAATGCTCTAAATGTAGAACTGGCACATTTCGAGGAGGTTATGGAATGTTTATACCTTCTCAGATAGTAATTTAAAATAATGATATTAAAATAAATAAAATGAATATAAATATAGGAAATGCACCCTTACAAACAAAACACACATTAATAAACTATTTGGGGAAAATATTGCGTCAGAAATGAGAGAAGATAGCAGCTACGATAATTTGTTATTCAAATTTTGCAACATAAAATAATAGAAAGAACAAGTTCCGATTGTATTTTCGCAAGCAGCAATAAAAAAAGAACTTCCATATAATTTCACATCAATATAAAAAAAATTTGTTAACTTTTTTAATAAATTTCCAGCTATCCTGAAAGGAAGGCAATGATGAGTCAATAAAAGTCCGTAATAAATTGCCAAAAATCTGAATTTTCACATTTCAGTGATGTAGAAAGTGCTATAATTAAAGGAATGATAGAAAATTCATTTGTATATTAGGTTAACTTTTATTATGCTAGCTACCACTAAATTGTTAAAACTTTGTTGTTTAATGTTAGTGACTTTAATTCATTTATCTACCACGGTGATCACTTACATTTTGTTTCGACGAGATAAAAGCTAATCCTAAGTTAATTGTCCTATCATTTTTTCTTTCATTTCTTATTTTTTAATGAAAAAGCTTAAACGTATCTATTCCTAGTCGAAAATGGAAGGAACCGTTTTAAGTTCAATTTCGGTTTCAAAAAGCAAATTTCTACGAAGTAAAGAAAAAAACTTAAACATTTTTTTAATACGTACGAATTAAATTTTAAAAAAAATACATTCCTGAAATAATACGGCGAGATAGCTTCCCGTATTGAACCCAAATAGCTAGATAAAGAGAAAATAAAATACTTCCTTTCTTGGTTTTAAATTGAAGAAAGAAAATCTTACTACCACTTTCTATTTAATTTATTAATTTGAGGTCAGGTTTACAACGCCGCACAGATTAATAGATTTACGCAATTAATAACGTGAAATATCTTGCTACCACTTTTTATTTATTTTATTAATCTGGGGTCAGTTTCACTTATCTACGTAGGTTTACAAGTTTACGCAATGAATCATTTTCAAAATCTTTTTTTTTACCGCTTTTTATTAATTTTTTTAATTTGAAGTTGCATTTACTTCACTGAATTAAATAGTAAGTAAAGCGATTAGTTACGATTCGTAAGTGACGCTTTACGTGAATCAGATTCCACCAATGCGACATTCTAAAGTCAAATGTTCATTTGTCATCCTTATTGTCTGAATTTTATGAAATATGGTTTGAGGGGTTATTTTACTCAATAAATCAAAAGCATTAAAAAGTTATTTGTTTCCTCAAAAAAGTGCGTTTTTACGGCACAATTTAAATATTTAGCCCCGGTTACAGTTATGTATATTTTAAGAGATTGTGTGACATATTGCCAAAGCAATTTACAGAATGAAAATCCGACTAACTGTTCAAAAATTATAAGGATAATCTTTTTTTCTTTCTCATTTTTTTATGATGTTTGCATCTTTGGAATTATTATCCCTCTTGACTCTTGATGCCCTTATTTAATATTTGTCAAGTACATAATCATAACTCTAGGAAGAATAAAATAGTTTGATTTGAAGCACCACATTCAACTAGACAAAACTTACTCACCAGTCTTAAATGTTTGTTTGCTAATGGTGAACTGGCAAATGTGAACTTCACGCCCTGGTTTATTGTCATACTTTAAAAATTACTTAGTTATATGTTATTTAAAGAACCTGCCAATAGTTGTTGGCCCAAAGTATTTGCATACTTTAAGTCTTTATAAGAAGCTGACGAATAAAATTTAAATAAACGAATCGAATTTTCCCAGTAAACTACTTGGTGTGATCAGTAGCCGATTACTCTTTCCTAAAAAATAGGTTTCTGGAAAGTATAATTTTTATAATATGCCTCAAAAAATTCTGTGTTGCAGAACGACGAATTATCTTAGACTTTTTAGAATTTTTAATTATGATAAATATAAATAAAAAAATATATAAATAAAAAATATATAAATAAAAAAATATGTAAATAAAAAAAGATAAATAAAAAATATGAATAAAAATAAAATAAAAAATATAAATAAAAGGAAAATTCACTGACGACAAGCAGTTTCTTCAGGAGCACATTAGTATGGAGTGCAAGAACAGTTTTTCAGGGCAAAATACCTCTAGCTGCCCCTAAAAAATAATTAATTGAATTGGAACAAAAATTATCCCATGTGTCCTGATAGTGTTTATTGAGAGAATAAATTTAAGTATTTTTAGCCAATTTTAAAGCAATTTGTGGACAGGCCTATAAGAACCAGTAACACTTTTGGGATTATTATTTTTATTTACAAGGCAGTGGTTCAAAATATAGTACAAAATCATTCTGTTTTTATATTTTCGAACACTATCCATTATTCATATATACCCTTACACTAAAAAATTTCTGATAAAATTACAGTAAAAAGTACTGGCATGCTGAGTGCTTCAATTTTTATCATAATTTTTATCAGGAATTTTTTAAGCAGTTATGTTTCTAGACACTTATTTTATACATTTAAAAAATGGAAAAGTAATAACCATTTAAAAGAGCTGCTATTTCGATTTGAAGTAGTTGGGTATTTCAATACTGAAATACTAGCGAATAATTTGGGCTGCGTAAAATGTGCACTAAAAATCTCATTAAAGCAATTAAATTTTTTTAATGATTGAATCTAGTTCTGATTAATAAATTACGTAAAAGGTTTCATTTTTTCCAACTTTTAACTCTGTGTGTGAATATTTTTATCCGTGTCTGGATGCGAATGTCAGCATTCACTAGTTTTTGGAAATATACGAAACACAATTTAGTTCAAAGAAAATGTTAATGAAACAATTCTTCCTTTCTGTGCCTCGCTCTTCCCAAACGTAGTTTGAATTCCCCAGACTAATCGATATTTGTCTGTTCTCTCTTGAGAAAATTTTGTTCTTTCTAAAATACAAGATGTTCCTTTATGACATTTATCATAAATTCATTTTTAAGTCTAGAAAAAAAAAACGAATCACTACTGCTGCGGAATACGAATCCTAAATTTTAAAGCCTGCTTGGCTGCCGAAAAAAACTAAGAGGAGTTGAAAAACTAATATTGAAATCACCATCAAGTCTCACAAGGCAATCAAAGTAGTTGTCGTGCCACCTTCCTCACTAGTGATATGACAGATTTTGACTTCACTTTTGACAAGGATTTAAAAATTGTATATGTGAAGAGCAATTATTATGAAACACCCTGCATAAATAACATGTTAACGTGCTTTCTGATTTGAAAGATAATTCTCACACTGTTAGAATTTTCATTTTAAAATTACGGTAAAATAACCAGCAGAAGTCTGTCACTCCTATTAACTGTAAAGCTTACGGTTAAGAACGTTTCTTTACTTTTAAGGGTTTAAAGCATTTGCCCAACTAGTATGGTTAAAAAAAATGAATACAAAACTATACGGTTTTTTAAACTATTTACCTCTATAATTTCAAAGCCGTAAAAGTGAAAGTTAGCAAGAGAGGAATGGAGAAAATTGCGCCAACGCTGAGAATGAAACCCCCGCTGAATCACTCATGAGTTTGTTAGATATGCCTTCTTAAAATTTAATCTCTTAAAATGAATGATATTTTTCTTAAAAGTATTAATAAAGCATCAAGAAACATCTTTTTTGTCTTACAAACAGTTGCAAAGAGCCGTGATGGCTCAGGGGAAGGAGCGCTCGACTTTGAATGAGGTGAAATGGGTTCGAATCCCACCGATGGCTGGTGGGTACGAATCCACATCCGGCTTGCACCGACCACAGTGCTGACGTGAAATATCCTCAGTGGTAGACGGATCATGGGTTCTAGTCCCTTTGACGTCAGGTTAACCGTGGGAGGTTCTCATGGTCTTTCTCTCCATGTAACGCAAATGCGGGTTAGTTCAATAAAAAAAAGTCCTCCGCGAAGGCAAATTTCTCCCAATACTTGATCCAGGAGTTCCCTTGTCTTCTGGATTGGGTTCAAAATTACAAGGCTACGGAGTTGAACATTAGTAATCGTAAACCCAAAAATTGAGTCGGCTGTTCAACGACTGTTGTAAAACATTCTGTATTATAAAATCATTTAATAATACAGCGACCTAAAATATCCTTTTTACACAACTCAAATCAATATTTACATACATACATATATATTTTAATGGGGTTTCAGTAAATGTAAAACTAGCTCTCGCCAAAACACAAAGCACAATTATTACGGGGTCGTCCCAAACTTCATTCTCAGAATGACTTAGTTTATTACAGTTGCAATTTTTTAGGTATCTCTTCGTATTCAAAACACTAAACGATAAAGTAGTTTTAAGAAATATAAATTCGAACAATGTCAGTTTAAAAAAAACTATTATAAATTAATCGGACAACCTTGTGTAAAGAAGCTGACTTCTAATATCTTTTCAAAAATGGCTAATTAAACGAATATGTACTAAGTGATTTAAGCAAATGGCGAATTTATTTGGATCCATTATTATACTCTTTAAAGAAAGAAAGCTAACTCCAGAGTTGCGGATATGAGATTTAGATTAGTTAAAATATTTTAAAGCAATGGTTTAAATTTTATGGATTTTTCAACATCATGATCACTTACATATACATTAATATAAATCTACCCTCTATTTCATTAATTTTTCTAAAAAAATTAATTCCACGCTTTGCGGGTGTGACATGAAAAAGACAGGCATCCTTCAGTACCGTCATTCGGGGCTACTTTGTGCAGGATTTCGCAGTTTTTGAACTTTGACATGTAAAAAAACTATGTTAATTCAAATTTTAGTAAAATTTATCGATATTATATTCATAACTGGACTCAGACGAGTGAATTTGATCAATATTGGCATTATTTGAATGTAATATTTACGAATAATAAGTCAAAACATACCTTGCACAAAGTAGCCCCCAAATGGGGCTACTTTGTGCAGCGATAGGAATTCAGTTTAATAATCATGTTTTTAGTAAAATATTGATATAAAATTGTTAAAAAAGTTAATTGTTGACATTTTTAATAACAAAAACATCAAGATATGTAAAGATATTAGTTTGAAAATAATTTTCAGCGTTAAAAAACCATTTTTTATAAAGAATTTTTTCTTAAAAAGAATGTTTATTTCAAAACATTTGAGTTTAAACAAAAGGAAACCATATACATTTTTGAACATTGAAATGGATGAAATTTCAAAAATAATAATTATTACATATTCATTAACATTTATAATATTGATAAATTTG
Source organism: Parasteatoda tepidariorum (assembly GCF_043381705.1). Classification (NCBI taxonomy): domain Eukaryota; kingdom Metazoa; phylum Arthropoda; class Arachnida; order Araneae; family Theridiidae; genus Parasteatoda; species Parasteatoda tepidariorum. Next base: position 56,688,076 of record NC_092215.1, on the reverse strand, counting down.
AACATAACATGCTTGAATGAACATGACAGAACTTGCTCTTCAGTTTCTGTCAAAATCACCTGATGTCCTATAAAATATATTTTTATGTGTTAAATCGTTTGATTAATTCATTAGAAAAATCTTTGTAGAAGAAAAATAATAGTTTACCAGGAAGTTTCACGTGTTTCTTGTGAATTTTATTAGAGATAGTATTTCTGTGGATTTTGTACTTCCGAGAAGCTTCTGCAATCGACATACCACCAGCAACTGCTTGCAAACATTGTTGCAGCTTTTCTAAAGTGTAATCACGGTAGTTTCTCGTTCCAGGTATTTTTTTATAACGTCTGACCATTTTTCTGTCGAAAAAAAAAACGAATGAAACTTTGCACAAAGTAGCCCCAAAGTGCATTTTTTTTCATTTTCCGTTTATTTGTTATTAATTTTCAAATTTTTTTAACGCTAACATGATATAATTGTTTATTAATATATAAATAAAAAATTTTGCACTTACGACAATTGTTTTATCAACGTCTTTGCATTTCACAGCTAAAGTTTCCACGCACACTTTTCGACATCCGACGTCCTCGGAAAGTTGTTGACATTGGATGAACGAAACACACTCTGAGATTGTTTTAAAATTCGAAAAAATGTTTGTAGTAATAGAAGAGACTTCTATCTTCAAATTCCACGCATTTTTAACGTGAAATAAACATAATACTGAAGAGCAGCACTTGAAAAATGCCAAATTCGAATTTGCACAAAGTAGCCCCCGCTGCACAAAGACGACTGCGAATGACGGTACTCAAAATTATTCGAATTACAGCAACTGTGTGAACTTTGTTGTTATGTTAGACATTAATGGTATAAATAAATATTCTATGAAAAAATTAAATTACCTTCTTGACTCTTGCTTGTACGAAATATTCTTTCGTTGCGAGAGTAAACTGTGTAATAACCAGTGGCCCTAAAAATTACATTATTTTTGTAGTTTACTACAATTACAACTTCTTTGTTACAAATGTAGTTAACAACAACTACTTTTTTTAAATATTGAAACTACAAACTACTTTCGAATTGTAGTACTTACTTCACTGCTCTAAGGATACGAAATTTAATGGAAAACTTAATATACACCTATGTTCAAAATGGTTTTGAATAAGAAATTGGCTTGCAATAAATACAAGGAAATCACTAAGAAATATTTATTAATGTTTACAAGAGCAAGTTTGTTATTCCAAAACATTTTTTTCGAATTTGTTCATTCAACTTCAACTTCTTGTGCCTTTTCGGGCAGCGAATGTTTCATTTAAGAAAGGCGAAATATCAAATAATTGCAATTGTTTAACGCTATTTTAGTTCCTCTAAGAAATTAAGTACATCGAAAATACGTTTCTTTGAAATAACATCAATCTTTCACGAGTTCGCATATGAAAATTTGACCAAAGTGATTCTATTTTTTGAAATGACTCGTTTAAATACATAATTTTAAATATTGAATTTCGGTTCAGCTGGTAATTTTCATTGCATCCATTGACCGACTCGCGAAGACCATCAAATTACGAAAAATGGTTTCTTTTAAACTAACGTTCAGGAATCGCTACAAACTACTGGTTTTTTGTATCCCACTTTTAGACCACTGGTCATAACCAATTAGACAAATATTTACAATTAATACCTTAATGAATGAATAATATTAAAAATTAATAATTTTCTTTCATTCTTCTCTTTTCCTTCTACGCTCTCTTTAATAGACATTCTGCATATTTAAGAGGATTTGCTTTTTATCTCTTTTCGAGCATTTCGTCACTTCATAAGAAAGTATCAATCGATCAAATAAAGCATTCAAAGTCCAAAATTACATCTTTAACAAATTCTAAACATTTTTATTAAAATGATTTAAATTTTTGATCAAAAGTTAAATTTTCTTTCTAACTTTATAAACGTTTAAATTACATTTAATACATTTAAATTTCAATTACTCTTTTATTTATTCCTTGATTTTGTTTAATTTAAAAAAAATATATAAGAAATCTGATCCTAATATTATATTTGCTTTGAAAATTTAATTTCTTTTTTTAGAATTCAACATAATTCTCATATAATTAATCATATGTCATTTACAAAAGTATTTTCCTGAAGAAGCAACAACTTATAAATCAAAACAGAAATAATAAACAATTGTGCGTAATGTCTAAGCTCAAATCAGGCTAATTTTGATTTATTAACTGGATTCACACTACTAAATCAAAGGTTGCTGTTGTCATTTAAATATTTTCCAGTATATAATTTTTACATAAATTTGCTTTATCGATTGCTTAAATTACATTTGGATTCAATTTGAAATAATTTTGTAGGTATGACTTTAAATAAAAGTCACGCCCCAAACAGAAGTATGTCACCGTCGCACATGTACAAAGCTTAATAACTTGAATTAAAATATGTAATTCTTTTTTGTTTCTGGAATTCAAAGTATCTTAATAAACTATTTTTGAGTGCAAAGTATCATAACTTTCCCTGAGAGAAATTTTTCTGTGGAGATATAAATGTAACTTTCTGTTGCAGTTGTTACAATAATTAAGAGTAAAATTAAATAGTCTTACTTTTTGTAACGAAGAGCAATTTTCTGTGGGCAAGAAATAAAACCTATCAGATTGTCATAATTTTAGAGATTTGCAGAATTACTTGCCTAGCTATTTGCAGACAAGACCATGAAACAAACATTTTTGGCGAAGTCTTTTCACACACAGTTCATAAATTAAAATAAGCAAGTTAATGACAAAATTTTATTCTTTTTCATTAAAACATGTGTGGGTGAAATAGTATACACCTTTGCAGTTAATATTCAAAATTTCAAATATATTTCAAGAAGTTATAATTCTCATCCTCGTATCCACATTTCTCTGAACTGAGCGGAAAAAAACAATCCACATTTCTCTGTACTGAGCTAGTTTGAAAAACTGAATAGATGCTAAGCCCATTTTTTTAAACGCGCATTTCGACGCGTGTCAATTTTCTTAAACACGCATTTTAAGCTGCGTCCATATTTTTAAACACGCATTTTTATCTGTCTCCATTTTCTTAAACTCACATCTTGAGGTGCGTCCATTTTCTTAAACATATTTTTTAAACTGTGCCCATTTTCTTAAATACACATTTAGAGCTGTGTTCAATTTCTTAAACATGCTTTTAAACCTGTGCCCATTTTCTTAAACACACATTTTTGGCTGTGTCCATGTTCTTTAACACGCATTTTGATTTGTCTCCATTTTCTTAAACACATATTCTGAGGTGCGTCCATTTTCTTAAACATGCTTTTTAAACTGTGTTCGTTTTCTTCACATATTTCCAGGTGTATGCATTTTCTTAAATATACTTTTTAAACTGCGTCCATTGTTTTAAACACACATTTTAAGCTGCGTCTATTTTCTTAAACACGTATTTTGAGCTTTATCTATTTTTTTAAACATGCATTTTTTGCTGCTTCCATTTTCTAAAAAAACATGCATTTTTAGCGATGTTCAGAATCAGAATTTGACATACTGAAAAAATATTGCTCAAGGTGACTATTTTCTAGATAAATAAGCGATATTTTCGTTTGGATTCATTAAATACGCAATTTTATTCCTATTTTATGAGCAGATATCTTTTATCCAGCTTGCTCGTCCTCTTCTTTGGAAATGGAAAATTGAGGCAATTTCTTTTTAAACGTGGTAATCGTGTTCTTAATTGTGCTTCAAGAAATAATTCATGAAATTTTTCAAATTAGCATTTTAAATTCTTCAGATAACAGACAAGAAACATTTTTTAGTGAAGAAGGTCATCGAGAAATATATTAAACTAAAGGGGATTTATACTTATTTGCAAAATAGCTTTGGAGTAGGGAATTTTTCCGTGATATCAAATAATTCGTGTTATCGAAATGCTATACTGTATTCATTTTATTGGTATATTTTTACTCAGGCTGTAAGTTCATTTAAGAGTGAAATTTTTCTTCGTTATTACCTTTGATATAAATGATACAAATAAGTACCGTCATTCGGGGCATACTTTGTGCAGGATTTCGCAGTTTTTGAACTTTGACATGTAAAAAAACTATGTTAATTCAAACTTTAGTAAAATTTATCGATATTATATTCATAACTGGACTCAGACGAGTGAATTTGATCAATATTGGCATTATTTGTATGTAATATTTACGAATAATAAGTCAAAACATACCTTGCACAAAGTAGCCCCCAAATGGGGCTACTTTGGTCAGCGATAGGAATTCAGTTTAATAATCATGTTTTCAGTAAAATATTGAAATAAAATTGTTAAAAAAAGTTAATTGTTGACATTTTTAAAGACAAAAACATCAAGATATGTAAAGATATTAGTTTGAAAATAATTTTCAGAGTTAAAAAAAAACATTTTTTTTTGAAGAATTTTTTCTTAAAAAGAAGGTTTATTTCAAAACATTTGAGTTTAAACAAAAGGAAACCATATACTTTTTTTAACATTGAAATAGATGATATTTCAAAAATAATAATTATTACATATTCATTAACATTTATAATATTGATACATTTGAACATAACATGCTTGAATGAACGTGTCAGAACTTGCTCTTCAGTTTCTGTCAAAATCACCTGATGTCCTATAAAATATATTTTTATGTGTTAAATCGTTTGATTAATTCATTAGAAAACTCTTTGTAGACGAAAAATAATAGTTTACCAGCACGTTTCATGTGTTTCTTGTGAGTTTTATTAGAGATAGTATTTCTGTGGATTTTGTACTTCCGAGAAGCTTCTGCAATCGACATACCACCAGCAACTGCTTGCAAGCATTGTTGCAGCTTTTCTAAAGTGTAATCACGGTAGTTTCTCGTTCCAGGCATTTTTTTTATAACGCCTGACCATTTTTTTGTCTTTAAAAAAGACGAATGAAACTTTGCACAAAGTAGCCCCAAAGTGCATTTTTTTTCATTTTCCGTTTATTTGTTATTAATTTTCAAATTTTTTTAACGCTAACATGATATAATTGTTTATTAATATATAAATAAAAAATTTTGCACTTACGACAATTGTTTTATCAACGTCTTTGCATTTCACAGCTAAAGTTTCCACGCACACTTTTCGACATCCGACGTCCTCGGAAAATTGTTGACATTGGATGAACGAAACACACTCTGAGATTGTTTTAAAGTTCGAAAAAATGTTTGTAGTAATAGAAGAGACTTCTATCTTCAAATTCCACACATTTTTAACGTAAAATAAACATAAAACTGAATAGCAGCACTTGAAAAATGCCAAATTCGAATTTGCACAAAGTAGCCCCGAATGACGGTACTCAAAAAGTAAACATGAATGTTTGTTTCAACTATTTTGTTCCCCTTACTACCACTTTAACTTTACTGCCGATAGCTCCATATAAGAAAAAAATAAGCAAACGTCGAAAGTTAAGAACTGGCTGTAACTGCTTGTTAATACTAAGTTCATTTATTTCAAAGCTCCAATTTCTTTATTGTTTTCTTAATTCAGTATGTAAGCTGTTGTAAATATAAAGAATACAAATACTGAGAATAATATATAAAAAAATGCATACATAAAGAATACAAATATACATAAATATATAAAGAATATAGGAATAAATAGTGAAAAGTGGCTATAAATGTGAGACTTTGGACAGTTTCTGTGCTCGTTTAACTTTATAAACGAGACTATAATATCAAAAATTTGTAGTACATCTTTGCTTATACTAAGTGTACGTTTTCTTCTTCATTTTAGTTCGATATAGCCCTTTAATAGTGTAATTTTATCTTAACGGCATATTATTCTCGACAGATTTCACTAATTCTTAACTCTTTAACGCAAAATTCTCATTTTTCATACTTCTTTTTATTATTTATATTAATTTAAGTTGAAAAACGGAAAAAATATTATATTTAGCTTTTTGATAATTTTAAGTTATGAAATACAACCTAAGACACCAGTGCCTCTTTTTATATTAAAGATAATATCTTCCAAACTCGACTCATTTCCAAGCAGTTATTTATATCTAAGAGAAACAGCAATTCATAATTGAAATTTGTTTGATTTACAAAATCAGTTAATGATGAATTTTTGAATATTCATGAAGAATAATTTTCAAAATTTTTTATTTTGGATTTTTTATTTAAATAGAATTCCGATACTCTAACAGATTTTTTAGTAGCTATTAGACTGCTTTTTATTATAAGAAAATACCAAAATATATCTTTACTTGTAATTAGGGCACCAGAAAAAAATACATAAAAGGGACACCGGTATCCCATCTGAGCCAAAGGATCTCTAGTTCTAAATTAATCTAGTATATTTTTAAAGATCGAAATTTGTTTGATGAAATTTGTAAAAACTTTTTTATTGCCTTATTTCGTTTTGTCTGTTTATTCAATTTAAATTTTTCTTGTGAATTTCTAAAATAGAAATAGAAAGCTCATCAAAGATAAATTAATTAACATAGCTTCAGAAATTTGAAGGAAAAAGTTCATTTATAAATTTACTGAAACAATTACTTTCCCAATAATATTTTTTTCTCACACTGAGAAACAATGTTGACCTAATCAAATTTTCTACCTTGAAACAGTTTTTTACTTTTTTTTTTCAAATGACAGCATTTGAAAGGATTCGGAAACACGTGATCTGATGAGAAATCAATTGTGAAGCGCAATATACGATCCGAAATGAATTCTATATAAAATAAATAAGTATGTAGAAATGCATACGATACAAACAAATAACGTTATTTCACTATAAAAAGCTGAATTTCGATTAAATTACTTATCTATTTATGTCCGCCATTTTTTAATCATATTTTAAGGTGATTTCAAGGTAAAGGAACAATTAGAAATTGTAATTTTACTTAACTTTTTTTATGAGAAGGAATTTATTTTTTACGCCATTTTTCAATAATATTTCAGAGTTATTGAGAACAATTCAGAATGATTGAGGTAGAGAAGCAATTAGAAATAATAATTTTACATAGCTTTTTTTTATGAATTTGAATTTATTTTTTGCATTATTGTTCAATAATATTTCAGAGTGATTTCAAGGTGGAGATAATTTTACACACATTTTTTTATGAATTACAATAAAAATATTATGTATTCACATTTGCTACTAATGTATTTCAAACATAGATACATATTAGCAGAATCTATTTTGACAAACATATTTACTATTTTAATATATGGACTATACTGTAAAAAATTTTTAGTCTATCTCAACAACGAAAATTGCAAATAATTTACATCGAAGAGGTGTAACAAAGCACCATACATAACTCTTGGATCTAGATGTTTCACAAGGCAAAAAATTGTCCGAGGCAAAGTCAAACCTTGATTGTGAGCAAAAACTGTTGATTGTCTGACTATTTCGTAAGTAAAACATTGACGAAAATAATTCATAAATGGAGTGAATGAATCTGAGCTTGTATAAGCTTTATCAACTGTTGGAGTTAAGATTTAACTACACCTTACAAAGTGTGTATGATTCATTTTCAATTCGGAATTAAACTGAAATAACATACCACTTCAACACCAAATTTGGACTGGTATTACCGGTATAAATGCAGCTTTTGCAGTGTGTGGTTTCACCCTTTTAGATCAAGAGGCCTTTACCGTCATGACCAAATTCTACCATCAAAGGTGTGTAAACAGAGTGACAAAAAGTAAAAAGTAAAATTTAATTATTGCTTATTAATTTTCCTCAGTAACAGTACAGTACTTTGGACAGTATTAAGTCAGTGCTTGGTTTTTTAGAATATTAATGGAATTCTTTCTGACAAAATTATATCAATACAAATCTTCAATTATCATTTTTATATAGGTAGCATAGATTTGTCAATAGTTAAAGTTTTGAAAAATATCATTGTTTGTGCGTAATTTTTCAGTCAAAGAACTTTTCAGCTTCATCCAAATAATTTTTCATTCGTTTGGATAAAAATAAAAATAGCTCTTAAGAATTCTAAACACAGATGAATATAAAGTATTTAATTACCTGGTGAAGCAAAACAACACGAATGAAACACGTGTAAAGTTTTATGCTTTTCAAGTTATTTTACTTTATTTATACACTGTAAAAAATTCTGGATAAAATTCAGGTAAAAAGTACTATTACCTGAGTGCCGGTACTTTTGGCCATAAAATTAGTTTTTACTGTAAAATTGTAGGGAACATAAAATCTGATGAACTGTAATTTTCGCAGTAATATTTACTGAATCATTGAAATTAAATAAATATTACTGTGAAAATTATGGTACAAAATTTCATGGTAGAAATGAATTTTGTGGATACTGCACTCAGAATACCAGAACTTTTTACCGTAATATTATTCGGAAATTTCAATAGTGTACATAGAATGAAGTATTCCCTATCCTCATTTGGATACTATACCGTTCCGAAATTATTTAGCACATTAATTCTTTGAATATGTAGAGGATTATCTAAAAGTAATCAGGTACTATTCTTCCTATTCTGATAAAGTGAAGCCAATATTTAAACTTTCTTATGAAAGATATTGTAATGTGGAAAATACTCCATCATTAAAATTTTGTTGAGTATGAAAAGCATAAAAAAATTTAAATGAAAAAGGCAATTTAAAGATGCATTCAACTGCGGATATACAAATTTAAAGAATTAAAGGAAAGAAAGATTTGCAAGTGCTTTTAAAATAAAATAAAAGAACTGGAAAAGTCATTAAATAATTCGTCTGTATTCATTGGAATAGCCAACGAGGAATCCAATAACTCAAGAATTTTAATGGCTTCGAAATAAATAATCAAATAGCATGTATGCTGTAAAAGACAAAAAAATGCTGCCCTTATTTGTTTCTAAATTGTTTTTCTTCTAACTATAATTTTAGAAAAGTTCAAAAGATTAATGAGAATTTCTAAAGAATTAGATAAACTAAATAGTGCGGAAAAAACATAATAAGCTAATGATCGTATATTATTAAACTAGCATCATATCTTTATGGTTGAAGGGGACAATCTGAACTATGATATTTAAAAGGAGCATACTATATTTTAAGTTGCGAACCAGATTCAAAAACGAAACAAATATTTTCCCTCAAAAGATGACCACAATCTGGAAAATATGGTCTCAATTCTTAAAGTGGCCGGAAGTTTGGTCGTCTAAATTTACCTTTTGAGTGTTTCACCATATTTATAAAATTATTTAGGCAAATCAAAAAATCCTTGAGTGAAATTGTAAAATTCGCTCATCTTAAAAACATTTTTGCAAAATCTTATTCTTTAAATTTATTTATTTTAATGCTGATGTTTAGGATAAAATATTTAAAATTGTATTAGTATACAACTTTTTAAATTATTTCAAACTATATAATTTTAAATGAACAAACCCAAAGTTTGAGCAAAATCGTTCAACTAGATATTGAGAAATCAAAATTTTGAAAAGACGACTACCTTAAACTATTTGACTAAATTTTTCTCGAAATTTTTGATATTTTCAAATGAATGCATTTACTTTAAAATGATATTAATGAAGCTATTCTCATTATTAAAATAAATAATAAAAAACTATGAATGACATTAAAATAATTAAGTTACTAACTCATAATCAAAATAAATAATAAAAAACAATAAATGACATTAAAATAATTAAAATTTGCAACAAAAGAATTATTCTTCGATGAACTATGTAGTTTTATAGTCTTGTACAAAATGTTTCAGATGCGTTTAAATAGTTCCATAATTTTGTACAAAAACTTTCAGATTGACTTTAATAGATCCATAATTTTGAGCAAAAATATTCGCTTAAATAGTTTCATAACTTTGACCAAAAAGTTTTGGATTCATTTAAACAGCCTCATAATTTTTAGCAAAAAGATTGGCTTAAGTAGTTCCAGAAATACGATAAAAAAAAGTTTACATTAAGTTATACATTACAATAAATTTATATTAAGGTTACATTAAAATAAATTTACATTAAAGTAAAATTTTCATTAAGGGTGTGATATTTTGAGAGGGCGACAACCCCACAGAATCCAAAAGAAATGTTTGTTCAGACAAAGTACTTAATTAGCATATTTGAGTACCACCTCAAGAACGCTTATTACGTCCATTCATTTGAACAAAAGTTATTCAGATGCACATCGGTATCAAGACTCGGATCGGGGAAATGCTTATTGTCCCAGAAATTAATAACTTTTAATGAATGTATTTAACATTAAATTCCAGAATATCAATGCTTATACTATCCCTTAAAAAATTTAAGGTGTTTTTGAGGTGTTGATTTAAAGTTTATTGGAAGTTGAGTTCAAACAGAACCTTAAGAAATTACCTCCCAAGGCTTAAGACAAATGAAGTTATTTTATTAGCACTTGAGGTTTTTTAGGATTGATAGAAATCTACCTTAGAGCAACCAGTTTATAGAGGTTGTTTTTGAGGTATGTATGTTATTTTATCTACATTTCAAGGTGAATAATTTTACCTGATCATTAAAGTATTGTTGAGCTATATATGAGGTTGATTTTAGTAGTTGCAGATGAGGTTGAAATTATTATTGAGGATTATGTTATTGAGGTCTATTGATGAAGTTATTTTTTGGTGCAAAACATAACCTCACACCTGTCTACCTCAAAAACACCCTATTTTTTAATAATGAATAGGCATGCAAAATTGTTGGAAATTGTATAGTCATAGGATCCGTAATAGTTAGACTACAGACAGACCAGAACATTTGTTCAAAATAGAAGTACCCTCTACTAACATATGTTCAAGTAACCAAGCAAACACTATAAATTCAAGCCATCTTTTGAGGGACAAAAAAGAAGCTACCAAAATAAAGATTTCCAAATTGTATTGGAAAAACAATTGATGATCACAGAATTGTCCCATTTTTGCTATTTGTTGTTCATTTCTAATTGTCTAAAGATTAATTACCTATTATTATTCTTGCACCTTTGAGATGACTGTCATAATTATATGGATTAATTTCCAAATAATGCCATATATAACACACATATTCGCGCACTTTTTTTACCATGCTTTAAATACATTAAGCGTGAGACAAAACAATAAAAATCTAATTGATTGAACGGGATTTCAAATAAATGTTATTTCTTTCATTCTTAAGCCTTTCTTTAAAGACTGTGTTGCTATAACGATTTTTAGCGAATAACAAATGTTGTTGTCGGTTGAATAAATGGTATGACTCCCTTGACAGTAATACGCAATAAATTCTCATTCGAGGTTGAAAAATTGTTTTTATGTTAATCTAAGGACTTGGGAATACTTGATTTTGTTCACTAGATTTTCGAATTATCCGTTAACTTTTTGACATGAGTGTACACTGCGCAAAATAAAAAGGATATTATTTTAAGTAATTTTAGTTCTAATAATTGGGTTTTCCCGTACTAAGTGCCAATCTTAATGATTTAAAAGAGTGACCTCAAATACATTAATTAAATAGAGCAGACTATAAATTGAGTTACAAGGACAGACTCGGAAACTTACTTTCTGTGAATAAAAATTTTTTTTTTCAACTGAGTTTTGAACATCAAAATATCAGGGGTAGTCGCAATTTGAGAAATTATATTCCAATAGTTTGAACTCTATTAAATGTTAGTTTCAGATTTTGCACGGTTCATCCTCTAAAGAATATGGAAACCTTCATTTATTGAGAACTATTCAACCGACTTCGGTACATTAATGTCGAATTCAGTTTCTACATATTTAGTCATATCCCGTAAAGTTTTTAAGAAAATTGAAAAAATAAATTTTGCACACAATTATAAGATTCGTTTCTCCAAAGATATAACTATGTAAAAAATATTGTTTAATAATTATTTATTACTTTTTATTATTTTATTTGATAATTATAGAAAAAATATTGAATAGTAGGGTATAAAATATTTGACATAATTTTAAACTATGTATTTTTAAATGACAAAATTTGATCAAAATTGGGCAGACCAATCCGTTCAGTTGACCCTATTGTCAATTCCATGGTGGATCACGCGACATCTAGCGTTGTTTTCCAAGAAGTAACATTGGTTTAACCCATAAAACTGCTTACAGACAAATATAATGTAGTAAAAGCGTTGAACTTCTCACAAATTTAGAGCAACGATCTCAGTACATAGTCAGGGAAATACCCACACCATAATTACAAACCTATAGATTTGCAATGAAGATCTGTGTCCAAATACTTATTGTATATAATGTAAAACATCCATGAGTGCCCAAACAATTATTGTAGATAGTATGCAAGGCGCAAAATAGAACTCCTTTTTAACCTATTTAATAATCATGTACTAGGATTGAATTTTAATTATTTGTAGACCCAACCGTAAATCTACTAATTAGTTAGTGCAGATGATATTTTTAAGTTTCGAAATCACGCACAAAAACGTACTTTCTTTGTATAAATATAAATTAAAGACGGACCTTAAGAATATAGGGAGGGGGTAGCCGGAAAATATGGTGATAATACTTTAGGCCGGTTGAAATTTTGGACTCCTTCATGTTAGTTTCAGTTTTTGCATAATTCACCAACTCAAAGACATATTTAAACTTAATTCTAGCTATCCCATTCAAATTTTGCTTTTTTCATACAAAATTACTTATATTGGTGTTATATATCTTACAATTTAAAAAAATTTTGCTTTATTAATATACTAAATAATTATTTAAAACACAGAATTAATTTTGAAAAAACAAGTGTTGTAATTTTAAGGATTTTTTTTTCTTCAGAAAGAGTAAAATGCAAAAATCATTGGGGGCCCAAATTTACGACAGCCCTCCTGTCCAAACTATTGGGATCATATTTGGTAACTATTCCCTATGTTTTGTGATTACTAACAAATCAAAAGCGCTTCAGTACTGCATCCGCTATAAAACAAAACCTTTTATTTACGCTTTTACCTCAATTTGCGCTTCTGTTTTCATATTTTGCTATTTGGTAATCTTATTACTAAAAGTTTTACTACTCGCTTTTTAGATTTCGCTTTATGTTTTGTTCTGTTTTCACTCTACATTTCATTTTCTGTTTTTTACGTGATGTTTAAAACTTAATGTGTTCTATTCTATTTTGCTTCAGAAAAATTTTTAAGTACTCCTCACACTATTCTATTGATATATTTTGCTTTGGCTATATTGTTACAATATTAGAAAGCACTTCATTTTGTGGATATAATCGTACAAGCTGATGAAAAGATTATAGCTTTTTTTCCGGATTGTTATTAATTTTTTTTAAAAATAATTTTCTTCTTCTCTTTTTTCATTATTCTGTAATTTTTTCCATATTTTCTCTACATTTTGAAACTTTAAGAGTTCTATACACTTCTAGCTTGTGCGCAGTAAATGGAACTTATTGATTTTCTTCGTTTTTCTCTTTTTTCTTTTTCTCCTTTTTGTATTTATTTATTGTGCTATATATGTAGTAAATATTGTCTCTCTCCTCTAGTAATGTATTGTATGAATGAAAATTTTGCATGTCTTATTTTTTTAGCTGATTGTAGTTTCCTTTTGGCCAACGCTCAGATTGTTGACTTCCCAATCGTTTACTGTTCCGAGTCCTTCTGCAAAATATCCGGTTACAATCGAGCCGAGGTGATGCAGAAATCATGCCGATGCGCCTTTATGTATGGGGAACACACAGATAGAATGAGTATATCCAAAGTTGAACATAGCCTAGAAAACCATGACCAAATACAGGTGGAAATTCTCCTTTACAAAAAGAACAGTAAGTAAATATTTAACTTTCTTTAGATAAATATGAGTCCACTATCATCATTCATTATTGCTTTAGATTTATTTGCATTACATAAGGTCTGTTCAATCAGAAAGAAAGAGATAATGTATGATAATATATCTATATGAGAGATCAATAAGAAATAGCATCTGTATTTAATACGAAATAGTATCTGTACTTATGTTATTTTTGAGCATACATGAACACCACCGGTAGCAGAAATTGCAGCATAAATCTGCTGCACTAACTACTTAAATCCAAACTTGTCCACCACCAGAGATTTTTTTTTTTTGGTTAATGGCGAGCACTTGGGTCTATTTCCCATTGGTTTCAGAAATGCCAGAACTGCTACTCTCTCCTCGTCATCCAGTGAGCACCTATGGCTAAGCCACGGCGGTGGAGCAGCGTCGCCCACGTCACACAACCACAAACCCGTTTATAGGGCGGGTCACATTCACACAATCACACAGAAGAAAGGACATAGAACACAGAGAGAGAGAAAGAAACATCCATGTCCTGAGCGGGATTCGAACCCGCAGCCATCGGCTCCGCAGTCAGGCACGCTAACCACTCGGCCACCTGGTCGGCACCAGCAGAGATAATTATTAAAAAAAATTCAGTTTACTCTAACATACATGTCATAAAATTTGTGAACATAAGGTTCTTAAAAACTATACATAAAAATTTTATGTTTAAGTTTAATTTTATTGAAAGCCCCACTACCGCGATGAAGGGCTTTTGCTACCGGGTTTCCACCAAGTGAGAACTTTAGTAAATATTAATGAACAATTAAATAAGATGTTCAATGTGTAATAATAATTATAAATTTATGGATAAGATAAACAATAGCCAGCTTGTATTACAAAAGTGGAGTAAATGTGCTACTATGAATATCGTAAACAAAGCAGTTGATTCTTATGGTTTCTAAAAGAAGATTTTTCCCGGGATTGTGAAATTGTATTTTACAAATGAAATGTATCACTGAAACAATGAAATGTATCTATTGATTTTTTTAATTTATTAATATTATTAATATATTACTAACATATAGACAAGTTTTAGTCCATATGCCGGATCTTTATAAAATCTCTGTACTTTATCCTATATTAGGTTTAATATGTAAAAACATTGTTTCTGATATAAATAGTGTGTTATTATCTAATATAATTTAATTAAAATTAACTATTTTGAAAACCTTACTTTATGTATTTCGAAGATTCGGGTGATAGGCTTAACCTTATAAAAACAAATTAAAATGCATTTCTGAATACTAAATATCATCTTGTTACATAAGGGAACATTTAATAAAACTATATTACACACTTAATTACGTTTCACATATTTGCTGCGCGATGTTCTGTTTTTATAAACATTACAGAATAAGTTTCATTAAAATTTTTTTAAGACTCCTTTTTTATTTTTTGTGATATTTTAATTTTTGATTTACACAAAAAGGTTTCGTCTGAAAACCCTGGATTTTTAAAATCAACTATATTTTTTAGATTAACTTATAGCTGAATGAGAATGTAAATTATTTAGTTTTTAATATCAACAAATGGAAAAGGAAATTAGATTTTTTTTTTCATATCGCTTTTTGAAAATTTTCTTTTACAAAACAATTTTTCACCTTCTAGAAATATTTTTTAATTTTTATTATACATAAGTGTTTCTTAAGGAGGATATACTAGTCCGAGCTTTAGCACGAACGCAGCTGAATGAAATGCGCGAAATTCAAATCCTGAGTCCCTTATAAACTAAGAAGGGGAAGATCCTTCTATTAGGAAAAAAATATTTCATCCACTTTTCTTTGGGGGGGGGGGNTCTTGGGGGGGGGGGGAGGATAGATTTATAATATGTGATTCATTGTTGTTAGTTCAGGAAACAAATAAATTTTCAAAAAAATAAAAACTTGTATTATAGCTTCGTATCTTATTTTGTAAAACGTATTTCAGAAAGGAAGTTTTATTATACTATCCATATTTGATTTGTTTTTTATCAATTTTTTTTCGTGAGACATGCTCTGGAAAATCGAGTGTCTAATTTATTTACTTTTGAAGAAAAAAGAGTTTCATGAAAATTTTGCAGCTCCAGTTACTTTTCTTTTAAAATCTTAAAATATTTCTCTGTATTTTAATCAAGATATATGTTAATTTTTAGGGTCTCCATTATGGTTACTTTTACACGTAGCACCCATAAAGAACGAGAAGGATATAGTTGTTCTATTCCTTCTCATCTTTCGAGACATAACCGCCTTGAAGCAGCCCTTGGAAGACGATGCATCCAAAGGTAAGTGATATTTCGAAAAAAAGAACACTACTATGTATCTTGGGAGTCTACGTGAATATTAATTTTAAAAATAACCAGAATAGTTATCAACCCTATATGAAAATAAAATAACTATAAGGACTATATAATTTCTTCTCTTTTAGGGCTGAGCAAGTTCGCGCGACTAGCGAGGTCCGTGACGAGAAGTCGATCCGTTCTTGTTCAACAATTTTCGATGCATCTGCCCATCAAAACAGAAAACACAAAACAATCACAAATCGCTCATGTAAGTATTTAAATTATTATTAAGTGAATTTTTTTTATTATTATTTAGTAGTCTATAACATAGCAACAAAATTAAATTATCATTAGGTGAAATTCAGTTTTTAATACTATCTATTAAACTACAAAAAAGCAACTATCATGAAATGAAATTTGGTTTTTTAATACTATTTATTAGACTTTTAAAAAGCAAAAACCTTTAACTATTATAAAGTCAAAATTCGTGAAATTTGGTTTTTAATACCATCTATTAAGCGATAAAAAAGCTACGAACTTAAATGATCATGAAGTGAGATTTGGGCTTTTAAAACTATCTATTAGGCTTTAAAATATCAACAAACTTATAGTACCATAAAGTAGAAATAAGGGGAATTTTATTTTTCAATACTATCTATTGGGCTACAAAAAAAGCAGCGAACAAAGGATATACCGGATATCAGGCCTAGCCAGTCGTATTTTCATACCCGGACTCTGTGAAAGAATTTCAGCATCCGGTCCCGGATAACCAGACATAGTTATCAATTCTTATTACCCGGTAATGTGTCCTCGCCAAATTTAGCGAGTACTTAGTATAGGGTACCACTCGCTTATGCTTGACGCTACCAATTATTTAGATTCAGAGTGAATCAGCTATTTATGGGATCAATAATAATTTTTGAAACCTACGTAATCCATTAGTTTTTTTAATTATTTAAGCTCAGCTTTGGCATGATAGATTTTACCCAGGTTAATTTTAAATAGATGGGCCTGCAAGCTGTCATGTTCAGTAATTATTCTAAGACAAACAACTCCTCGGCCCTGGGAAGGAGGGAAAGATGAGAACACTGCTGGCCATCAAGAAGGCTAGCCCAGGATTTTCCATCAGCTAAGTCCCTAAGAGCAGATATTGCTCTGTGTCTGAATTTGCTCTTAAGAAGCCGCCTTGCATTTCTAAGAGGAACTGAATGAAAAGGTGAATGCTATACTGAAGCCTCTCAAGCCAACATGTCAGCCCGTTCATTTCTGTAGATGCCACAATGGCTCGCAGCATGAGAATCGAAAAGACAGCAAGATTTTGTTCAGATGGTTCACCAATAGCTGTAATAGCCATAAGGATTGCAAACATTTCCCCATCAAATTTATCTGCCCAAGTGTCAAAAGGTTCTCTAAGGCTGAAATATTTGGAGTAAGCACCGGCTCCAACTCTACCAGTTGAAAAAGTGGCGGATCCATCAATAAAAACCCGCAGACATTCCTGACAAGGGTATCTCTCGTGTATAGTGGCCAGAGCAATAGCATACAATTCAGTCTGGTGGAAGTCCGATTTCCAGATAGGCTGTACCAAGTCAAATCTGAACTGTTAAATATTTTTTTGAATGGTTAAAGACATAAACACCAAATGAATCAGCAATTCTACAGTTTTATTACAAAAAAAAACGTACATTAAAACTGACACTTGATTTATGATTTATTTATTTTTTAAATATGACTTCTTTTAGTGAGCCTAAGCAGATATGAGTAATATTAGCTATCTGTATCTTTTAATTACAATTTATCCAGAAAGCGTGTTTCTTTCTGGTTGGCTCAGTAAGTTTGTTTGGTTCGGGTTAGAATTTTCTTACCATCGGACTAACCGCAGAAAAAAAATTTGCACAAAGAGTGGCAAAAAAAATTTAAATACGAAAGAACAAAGGTGTTTTTAAACTCAAACCAATTATTATTGAGGTAAATATGAGAAAAAGAAGAATTAAAATTATCGAAAACCAGTTTAGTTGAAGATAAAGCTTTGTGTGGTTCTTAATGCAACGCGAATGTATTTCAGCCTCACTAAACAAATTGACTTTTGATTATTTTAATCCCACTTTTGTTCTTCCCGGCCTCCATACTGATTGCTCAAAGCTTGGATACGTTTTTTCTCTCATGAATATTTATTTTTGACCTATAATTCACATGGACCTAATGTACCGTTAAATTTAGGACCTTATACATGCCTGCCAACTTACGATTTTTACGAAAGATTTTTGCTAATGGTAACAAGCTGTATGCTTTTATGTATGATTCAGAATTTAAAAAAAAATTGATTCAAAATATTTATAATCACCACGAAATAAAGAACTTAAAAATACATAAGAATCCAGAAATTATGCGACACTCTCAGAAATACAACTCTCACTTTTGACGATTCAGCAAACTTTGAGCTGTATTTTATTAATTTTGAAAATCATTTCTCCGAGAAATCACGTGATTTGTGACAAAACGCAAGCTTTCAAATATATGACGAAAATATTTCCTTAACTTGAAACCTCATCGTAGTGAATTGTGTGAGATAAACTAGAATGTCGAAATCGGGATGAAGATTAAACAATCGAAAATAAAGTGACGAGATAAGGCTTGTAAGGTAATCAAAGTGTTGGCCTCGTACCAGGAAGATCTCGGGTTCGGATTCCGCTCCAGGCGTGGTTGTAATTTATCTCTCTGTTCTTTTTGGAAAGAAAAAAAAAAGAAGAATTAATTCTTAATTTTGACGAAATTCGTTTCCACTTCCCTTTGATGAAATTTTTGCTTGGTACACATAGCGGGAAACGGTTTCGTCAAATACAAAGAAAATTTCCGGATATTTAAGTATCCATTTTTTTACAGAGTATTGATGAGATATCGATTAATTGATGCAATGAGATATATTGTTGTGAAGTGATGACGATTTTTAAAATGAATTTTCGTGATGCCGAATTTTCTAAATTTCTTTATTACTTTATTTTTTAACTACCATTGTAAAAACTCCATAGTAAATACCGTAAAAGTTTTACTTTATTTGTGCCTAATTAATGTCTTTTTTTCAGATGATCAGTTTGAATTCGGAAGTCCTTCCCCAGTATCGTCAAGAAGCTCCCAAAACTCCTCCTCATATTTTGCTACATTATTGCGCCTTTAAAGCCATTTGGGATTGGGTTATTTTGTGCTTGACTTTTTACACGGCCATTATGGTCCCGTATAATGTGGCCTTCAAAAACAAAACTTCCGAAGATGTGTCCTTGTTAGTCTTGGATAGTATTGTTGATGTCATTTTTTTCATAGATATTGTACTTAATTTTCATACTACATTTGTTGGACCCGGCGGAGAAGTTGTTTCAGATCCTAAAATAATTAGGATGAATTACCTTAAAAGTTGGTTTATCATTGATCTTCTCTCCTGCCTACCTTATGATGTTTTTAATGCATTTGATCATGAAGAAGATGTAAGTATTTATTTATTTTTCTAAGGAATATCCTACTCTAAGTGATCGGAATAACTATACTTAACTTCAACAACTTTATTACAAATGTAGTTAACTACAATTTTATTTTAAATGTAGTGATTACAATACTTTTAGGAGACGAATTTTGCTGGTGGGTTCAATTTACTCTAATGCTCAAATTTTAAAAATGTTGAATATTGAAAGAAAAAGTTCATGATTTAGAATGACCCAATTTATTTTTTACGACTTTTTTCTTTCCTTCATGACTTTTTTACGCTTCAAATCTATATTTTTTGTTAAGTGTTTAAAGCATAAGTTAACTTATCTGAAAGAAATTAAGTAAAGTACATAAGAAGCATTCCTTTTGAGCTTGCTGAAGGACTTTTGTAAGATTAGCACTAATTAGATTCGAAAATTTAGTTGCAAACGCTACTAAGTTTTTTTTCTTGTATCACACTACTCACTGCACTACTTTTTTCAAAAAGCAACACGATGCTTTACGGAAAAAAAACAATAATAAAAAACAGTGACTATGGTAGTTTTGTTAACTGTTCGTTTCGATAGATAATCGCGCCAACAGCAATCACGAAGGCAACCAAGCGCAAAAAATTAAGGGTGTTTTTTGAAGATCTTTCGACAAGGAAAATAAAGTCACGGTTTAAGTACCTTAAACACGAAGCAAAGTAATTCATTTTAAATTATGTCCTTTGCTTTCGTTAAAAATGTCTTGTCATTAAAAATTACTAAACTTTTAAAAAATTGCTAATTTGGCAAGACATTGTAGCTTTGTGCTTTGAAGTAAATTTTCAAGGATTAAAAAATTTGATTACAAATAAATTTCAATCCTTTTCCCAAAGCTATGGCCTTTCTTCATACTAACAATTTAAGCTATGCATATTGCAAATTATGTCTTATTGCAACAATGCCACTGCAATATGCTAAAATAAATTATTTTTTTAATGATTTTGGATATAGTGAACCATCTCTTATAGTAAAGTCACTGCTATAGTTCGTCAGACAATTCACTGTATTAAGATCTGACTGTAGTATGTGGCCCCTTAATACCACAAGGAATATTACTGCCTTTAATATGCGTAAAAGTTTGGGTTGCTTTCGGATGCTTCCATGTAACGAAAAATTCGGATTTCGATATAACGTAGGATCCAATTTCCATATAACAAATTATCCCATTTCCAGGGACAATATTTAAGGATTCGCAAGGATTGAGATCATGCATGGGTAAAATTGCAAAAGCAATTGTAAATAATTTGTTCTTTATTGAAATTTTCACCTCAAGCATTATGATGAATGTGGGTTGGTGATAATCTCTGTGTAGAGATACAAATAAATGCTCTTAACCTATTTATCTTATGTTATCTTGTAAACTTAATTATATTACTATCAGTTTATGAGACTTATATTTCTTATTTTTTGGTTAATAAGACGTTAAAATATGTTATTTATAAGGCGTAGGATTGAAAATAGACACAAAAAATATTAAGTGCTTTTCTAATACCAAAATTAAAATGATACGCATTAATTTTATTTAGTCTTTTATGATTTTGTTTTTATATAACCATTAATTAAAGTCAAATATGTACAAATGGAGTTGACGTTTTTTATAGTGGGTCACGGGTTTTTATAGCGACGTCGAAATATGTTATTGCTTAAAAATAGGATTAAAAAAGTAGGCAAAAAAATATTGAGTGCTTTTTAATGCCAAAAAAAAATTATAGCATGAAACTTTTTATCTGGAGGTGGTATGAACTCCAACCAGCTTCGAAATCGATGGGTACCAGCTGGTCTATGAAGTAATGACAGATAATGTATAGTTTGTCTATAGTAAGAACTCCCTCCACCACAAAGTCTGAGGCCGTCTAATGCTATGGAAACAAGAATAGCGCATTTCAGGGAGGGTAGCTTCTCTTCACTCTAGAGCTAATACAATAGACCGACGAAAAAGATTCCCTTTCACTCGCCGACCCAAGCCAAGACATGTCCTAAACAATAACCCCGCACCCCGATTTAAAATAGTTATACCTGGTTACTATAGTCACCCCCAAGGGTTCAGATGAATGGCTAGGGGAGTTCTTACTTTAGACAAACTATACAATGCTGGCCCGATTTCCCGTTGTTCTTGGAATTGTGAGACCTTAGCCTCCTTCGAGGACAACTGGCTGTTATGAGACTGTTTTACTTTGATCTTGGGTGAGTTTTCAAATCAGGACACAGCTTAGTTAGGAAAATGTACAGCAGCTCAGAAAACGGTCATAAACTTTTAATTCTTCCTTAATGAGTATTGTTCCTTTTTTAAGGAAAAAAGTATTGAATCTAAGTAAATTCGTAATATGATATTGTCCATTTGGATAAATAATTTGGTACATTTTATTAAATTGGTCTTTTTTTAAGGGGTTTTAAAGGTCAACAGTTGTTCTTACAAGGTTGCCACGAGTGCTTAAAATTCATAATAGTGGAAGTAATTTTCAGTTGTAGGAATTTAGGTTTTTAAAACTCACTTTATCTTTCTGAAAACGAGGACAACTTTGAAAATTTATAAAGAGGCTCATCACTTTAGCAGAGAAGAAAGATATATTTTCTGCGATTAAAAACACTGAAGTAATATCAGTTCCCTTATTTTGCTTCAAAGTAACTTTGTTAATCCGATACCGATGCCAATTTTAATACTGAATTCTGCGTTACCTAATTCGTATGAATACTTTTCGAGCCACTCGCCACGTTCAAAAAAAATAATAATAACTGTAAACGGAATTGAAGAAAAACGTAATATCCATGTGACTAAATTTGCAAACTAAATTTAGCCAAAATTTAGAACAGTTTAGCTACATCAGCTAAAGAAATTTTTTAGAGAGGGTTATCAATTTGGTAGAAATTTATTTTTTACTTGGAGTGATATCGGTTTCCCATATTTTGCATCGAAGTACCTTTGTTAATGCTCCATATAATTTAATACCGAATTTTGATAACTCATTTTCAAATGTAAAATTGATTCTACGTCCTTCTCCAGCTTTTCCGTTATGCTAAAGAATCTCTTTTTTTTGGAAAAAAAATTATAACTTTAATTATTTTATTGCTCATTAAAAAATAAAATTTAGCAACTTGAAAAGATTTCTATGTTTCTGTTCTTTTACTGATTAGTATATGAGTTGCTGTGTTACTAGTAAGGAAAAAAGGATAAAAACGCCAAAATCGGTTTAAGTTTGTTTCACAAAAACAAGCTTTGAGGGGTTCTAATAATTGCCTTTTAACTCCTGTCTGTTTATACCAGCAATCAAAAAACTTCAGTGGTGATGCGTTAAATTTCGATATCGTTTTTGCTCCTTTCNTTGAAAAACATGAAACTTTCAAAAAGTGTCCACACTTTTGGCCACCACTGTATATATTATGAGTCATTGCAGAATACCTTCACCTTCTATTTACCCATGTTCAATTAAATCTAAAATGCCTTAGAGTCTACTGTTCGTTCATTTCAAAATAATGTTTCTTTTTTACATGGTTTTTCTACATGCTTTCATGATCAAGTACACTTGATTCTGATTAGTGATTTAATCCACAAAATTATTTTTATGTATCGATTTCGTAATTTTTGCTGCAAAGTTTTACAAAACTTCAAATGTATTTTACTAAAACAGATGCTAATGAAAACGGAGCAATTCGCTCGTTAAATCGGGGTGCTTCTTAAGAGGACGCTATACCGAGCGAGAAACTTTTCATCTGGAATTTTGTTTTGTCTCCATTTCCATTATCCATACTGTTGTATTTAATGATGTTTTGCAATCTGATATATTGTAAATTAAGTCTTGAAAAAAATGAGTTTAGGTAAACCATGAAGTTTCAAATGTTAAAAAATTATTTTAACACTTTCAAAATGTAAACAAATTATTGGAAGAGAACTTCCCTTTAACGTTATTCTCAGTAATCCTTTCTTAATTTGTTTGCAGTTTGATAGTTTGAAAATATTTTTCAGCATTTAAAGCTTTATGGCTATTCTAGGTTTACAAGAATTAATTGCTTCTATACTTTAAAATAACTTATGGAGGTGATAGAGAATTTGTCGTGACAAGTTCCTCCCGTGATATATCGTCCTCTTAAACTACAGCCAGTCAAAATTTTCAAAAATAAAAGCTATAATAACTTAAAATACTCTAAGAAACGCTTAAAACGTGGTTACATTTTATTGTTACGTGTTTGTACAAAGGAAGGTGGGAATGTACTAGCTTAGCTTATGATTTAACTTCGTGCTTTCTTTAGAAGATTATTTAGCGTACAGAGAAAATAGAAAAACAGCATAATGACTTGCGATCGAAAGATCAGATTTTAATGTATTAAAATGCAATCTTTATGGTTTGAAGATCTTACCATAAGTGTACTAATTAATTATTGCAGGCAATATTTTAAATTATGAAATCAAACTCAAAAACGTACTTTCTCTGAATAGCTCAATCTGGATAGCATGGTTCCAATAGTTTTTTCTGGACAGTGGTCGAAATTTTGGAATCCGTAACGCTAATTTCACTTAATTTTTAGTTTTTAGTCAATGGGGGTTTTAAGTTTCGTTAAATCTTTCCTTTTATTTATCTATTTTTTTTAAATTTTAATTTTCGTAAGGGAAATCCTCAGAATTGCAAAAAAGAAAAAAAAAAAACGTGAGGTCTTAATAAGTCCTAAGAACAGATAAATCTGGAGAAAAAAAAAGAAAAAAACTAATTTTGAAAATCGGTTTCGTAAATTCTAAAAAAAAATTTAAAAAAAAATAAGAAAATAAAATTCTCGTCATTACGAACCGTATCCATCTTGCATATTCCGTTGAATAGGAATTTAATTAAATAATGTTAAAAAGAAAATAATATTAAAAAGAAAATAATGTTAAAAGAAAATAATGTTAAAAAGCAAATAATATCCCTTTGTTTTCTTATACCGCCGCCCAAACTTGAGGTAGTATTAAGAAATGGCGTTTTTCTCACAAAAGGCGAGGAAAACGAAGGGGATTGTTGGTACCAAGGCTCTCTAAAATGAACGTTGTGTCCCGGTAGCAAGGCATTGGGAGCCTATTCAGCGCCTTGAAGGTGGTCCGATTACTCCGATTGGGTCGCGTCGTCCGAAAGCTTGACCGCTACTTGGAATATGGTGCTGCTATGCTTATTCTTCTTCTATGCTTCTACATGTTGGTTGCTCATTGGTTAGCCTGCATCTTCTACAGCATCGGTCGAAGTGACGCAGAAAATGGTGTCTCCTACAGCTGGTTATGGAAATTAGGTAACATCACTCAACAGCAATTCAACTTCAGTAGAATCACCAATAGAGAGACTGTTAAGTATGAGCTAATTGGTGGTCCACCAAGAGGTACTATGTACATCACGGCACTCTACTTCACGATGACCTGTATGACCTCTGTTGGATTCGGCAATGTTGCTGCTGAGACAGACAATGAAAAAGTGTTTACCATCTGCATGATGATAATTGGAGGTAGGAATAATTCATGACATGTATTATCCAGTTGAACGCTAGTACGGTTCCCATCTTGCAGATTGTTCTGAAGATAAATCACCTTCTTACATTTTAAACAATACTCACCGAAGAATCGTCTGATTACCTTCTTTTACCACGACATAAAACAAATCTATATCTTTATTCTGAGGGATCTTCATATGTAAAGTGGACGTAAGAAAGGTAAAAACGTCACTTTATACACACGCGAGATGCAATGACACATTGTAAACCTTCGGAAGATTTCTTTAGATATGTGTGGAGTAATGTTATGCATCATAAAAATTCATCCAGGTAAATTCAATGATTATCTTCCAAAATACTAAGTGAAAATAAATCTATCAAATCTTAT
The DNA here is from genome assembly GCF_043381705.1 of Parasteatoda tepidariorum. Classification (NCBI taxonomy): domain Eukaryota; kingdom Metazoa; phylum Arthropoda; class Arachnida; order Araneae; family Theridiidae; genus Parasteatoda; species Parasteatoda tepidariorum. Next base: position 56,662,743 of record NC_092215.1, on the reverse strand, counting down.
CCGGAGGGAATAGAGGGAAGTGGGCGGGAACATCCTATCTTTTCACTCGCAGACTTCAAGCATCCACCATGCTAAAAGAGACCATACAACCTATTTGCACATACAAGTCATAATCATTCACTCCTAATTTATGCATTGAAAAATTTGCTGACACGTCAAAAGGTAAATCTTTATTTAATCATGGCATTAATAGCATTTCGAAACTGCAAGATAGAAACCGTACTAACGCTCCATTTAGATCTGAGTGGAGTAGGTGTATTTTTGAATTCTCTTCATGAAATAAAAGCAGTTGATATTTTTTATTTTCTTGATATATTTAAGGTATGTTTTTCTTTTCGCGTAAACCTATTAAACGTGTGTTCTTTAAATTTTGCGAAAATTAGATATTCACTAAGTTATAGGGGTCAAAACTGGGAATCCTCTGGATTCTTAAGAAAAACACATCCATTAAGAAGTGGCAATACATTTTGTGAAGCGTGGCAGTTAGTGTTATTTTGTGTTCTACTTCTTCAACACTAACAAATAAGATATAAATACTCACAATTGGCTTTTGCCTCAAAGATTATTAAAAAAAATTTTGAAATAAGGCTAATTTCTTAGACTTTCGCCGTCAAAATTTACTTGTGCCAACAATTTACCACAAAGGTAAACACTTCTTTGAATGCAATCTCCTAAGTAAAACCTTAAAAAAATCAAAATATGTATAGTGCACTTTTGGCGTGACTTTAAAATAATCTTAAAGTCACAAAAACTCAATTCAGAGCAAGCACTTACATAGAAAACATAATATCATTTGTCTAGATAGCAGCGTGTAAGCTTTACCCCCTTTGCTTCCTCAGTCAATTCTAGATGGAAACTAAAGCTCAACTCAAGGTGTTAACATACGATATATTCATATTGCAGAGTGAGCACGTGATATACTCACTTCAAGGAAAGGGGAAAGACATGATACTACCCGTACTTATCTGTAAAGCAGGGATTGTTGAAACTAAACAGAACAGTGCAGTTGATCTAAAACCTAATTGTTTATTAGGGTACGAATCTTTTGTAAACGTATAATAAGCTGCACTAAATATAATTTCTATAACTGAAATGACCTATAGCTAAGACTAGTTTTAAAACATAAGACATAAGAGAGTTGACATATCGAAACAAAATTATTTACTCAGACGCTTAGAATTAACAACACCAAATCACGCCAGTAAGGTAGATCCTTTTTCTTGATTATATAAGTGTACATAATTTAAAGTTTGTCTAATCTAGAAAATGGAAATAATTTCGATACAATCAAGGTATTCGGTCTCCCCCCACTATCTGGATTCTGGTTTACCCCATTCTACCATGCATGCGCGCATATATATATATATAT
>NC_092215.1:56588730-56661330 GCF_043381705.1 Parasteatoda tepidariorum | reverse complement strand
TTTCGGTGTATTTGCTATTTGTTTATATTTATTTTTAATCAATAATGTATTCTCCCATGTTAGCAACAACCTTTCAATGCTGGTTCAAAAATGAATCGAAATGGATCGAAGAAAATGAATTGGTTTTTAAGACTAACGAATATTTAAGGCTCTGAAGCGACATTACTTTCCAGTCCCCCTAATATAATATTATATATACATAAAGTGGTTTTCCTTTTAAGGTGGATGAAGATATAAACTCACAGTTATAGAATTTTTTACATTTCTAGATAATAATAGTTGGCAACTTTTCCGCTTTACCAAATAATTAAAAATACTTCCACTTTTTTGGTCCAATTTACTGCTCATCAACTGATTTATTCTATTTTTGATTCTCTTATGGTTATTAATTCGGGATAATAAAAGTTCGATACTATTTTCTATTTCAGCTTTATTGTACGCCACCATTTTTGGTCATGTCACTACTATAATTCAGCAAATGACGTCAGCAACTGCCCGCTATCATGAAATGCTAAATAATGTACGAGAGTTTATGAAATTGCATGAAGTTCCCAAAGCACTTAGTGAACGAGTTATGGACTATGTTGTATCAACATGGGCCATGACAAAAGGAATTGATACGAGTAAGGTACGTTTAACTCCAGCCTGCACAAAATATTCTTCTTCTTTTATCTAGGACATGCAAGTTGTCCTAACTTATACTCTTGGTTTTCAAAAATGATTTTTTAAAAAAAAAACTCTTAAGGTAAGGAAACAAGGCATAATTTTTTACTTCCAAGAGCTTCTGAGTATGCTTCAAATTTTTTCCAAGGGATTCACTGTAAGTTCCTTTTACCGTTTTTTAGGTTAAGTTCCTATAGTCTGTCTATGGAAAGAACTTCCCTCATGATCAGTAAGAAGCAATGGCGAAAAAATTGAAAAAAATTGAAAAATTTTAAAAAAAATTGAAATGCTGCAGAAACAGTTTTTTCTTTTTTGCATTTTTCTCGTTATAAATTTTTAAAAATCGTAAGCCTAGTTTTGGACATCCTGTAGAGTTTACAGGTTGTCAAATAATGAGTAATATAAAATTTAAACAAAATCCAAAAGCTGCTAATGTTAAAAACTTTTAATAGCTCTTCACAACTTCGGATTTAGTTTCTTGACATCAATGGTATGATATGGCACATATGAGTAGAATGAATTCTGAACTTTCGATTCTTATAAAAACAAAGTAACTATCAGCTTTGAGCAGAATAATTGTTTGTAAACAGTTTTTTTTAAATATTATTTAACATAAATAAATTACGAGAGTTGAGACCAGGAAAATAGGGCAGTCAAGCGATTCCTACTTCAGTAGCACATGGGTATAGTTCGTTCACCAGGAGTTGGCACTTGGCTCCACCTCCTCGAGCGCAGAGTTCATTTCAGCGCGGGAGTAAGAAGAGAAACATCTCCGCTCTTGAAATTGGGATAACCCTTTATGTGCGCCAAACACAAGCAGTGACTTCTTTTTCAGTTACTTACTTCGCTTTATCATCTGCTATTATACCTTTCGTTAAATATATTTTAAATTTAAAAACTGTTTTCCCAGCAAAATGCCTCAAAAAGGACAAACTATTCACTCAAAAGAGAAAAATATCATAAAAAATGGCGCGAAATATCATCAAATTTATTAAATATTTAATGTTAAAAAAATGCAGGTAAAGTTTTCGAAATAAATATTCTTGTGAAACGATCGCCAAATAGCAACCTTGTTCAGGATTGCTCGTAACCTTCTCCCGAAAATAGCGAAATAGTATCGTCGCATATCAAGTAATGAAGGTGGAGCTAAGTGCCCACTGCTGGTGAATGAGCTATACCTATATGCATTTATAATCGCTGCATTTCAGCGCTGCATACAACAAAAATAAAACTGTTCATGCTCAAAAAGATTCCATTATGTCGAGCATTCACTTTTGATGTTTTAATTGAATCTCTCCCTCATTTCAAAAGCTATGACTGTTTCTTTTATATGTTACAATAATTGTCGACCTATACTATATTATGGTAATAAAGTAGTTAATAAGATGCTCAGCATCATTTTTTACATAAATACTAACGCTATTTTATTTTTTTTAATAGGGTAATTGGCGGAAAGAGGAAAAGATAAAATTTTCTTAAAGTATAATGAAATAAAATTAAAAACAGCCAGACCAAATGATATAAATTTAATTCGAAATGTTTAAAGAAATATATAATTTATGTATTAAACAAACTGAGATGAAAAAGTATTAATGAAGGTCTTTAATGTGGGTATGATGAGCTCTCACATAAATAATGATCTAAATACTTTGAGGATTCTAGGAACCAATAAATAATACAAGTTTGATATTCGATCCATTTTTCTCTCTGCTGCTTTGTTTTGGAATTCTCCCACTTTCTTATGGGTCCAAATATTAAGAATACGATATACTACGGTAGAAGCCTTTCATGGCAAATTCTTTTTCACCACCATTGCTCTTTTGAAATTTAGTGAAAAGTGAGTTCGGGTAAACTTTGAAGAAAACGATGTCGTTTCAATCACGGAAAAAATATTTTAAAAATGCAAATAAATTGTTAGAGGCCATTGCGTAATCCTTCCATAATTTGTTTACTTTTTGATATTTTGAAAACTTCTTTTTTAGCATTTGGAACTTCATGGCTCACTCTAGGCTAACCTCAACTCACTTTTTCTATATCTTAAATTTTAAATTAGTTTCGCAGGTGAAATCGAATTTGCGATGAAAAGCTCTTAACCAGCTATGCCAAAGATTTTTTGCCAGACCAACAAGTTGAGAATGGCGTGACTAGACGAATTTTCTTTTTAATACTTGTTTAACCCATGGATGATATTATTGATTTAGGAAAATTTGAAAATGAATTTTGATAGGTTACATATCAAGCACGCGATTTCAATGTTTTTCCCTATTATCATAAAAGATCTTTCAAAATCTTCTATTAAGGATCTTTCTTGAAATCACCGATGTCTCTTGTTCGTTTGTTCATTTAACTACTTTATTTTTATCTTCTCTCATGCGATCATACGAATGAGATTCTCCAATATCTTTTTGGTCCAGTTTTATAATTGTTTGCAAACTCGTCAAATAATGCCACATTGCCAATGTAATGAGAGAAATTGGACATTTACTTAAAAACAATTAAACTGCTCAAAACAATAAAAGGATGTTGAGGTCGTGAGTTGATATTGCACCTGGAGAATTATTTGAATGATTGATGCATTATCGACAGACGTAGTAGGCTATATGAGATAAAAATGGCATTTGTTCGGCAAAAAAAAAAAAAAAAAAAAAAAAAAAAAAAAAAAAAAAAAAAACCTTTTATTAAGCATTTGGGTATAGAAGAACCGGCTAACAACTCTCCAAGCTTCTGATTCGGTTAAATGACTTCGTTGAGACATCGCACTCATCGAAACAACGCGCTTACTGAATGTCGGTCGTTCTTTTCCGCTTTGTCTTATATAAGTTGAAAGACAAACCAGATTCGCGGCTGCTGAAGCGTCATTTTCGACGTCAAACTCAAAATTTGCATAATGCGAAGTTAGAAAATAGGGAAAATTTTAATTTCTTATTCCACTTTATGAAGAAAAAAATTTGCTTATACCATTATATTATACAAGACTTACAATATCCTTTAATTGTTTGGAGCAGTGTATATACTTTTCATATTTTTATTAGAACACAATTTAAATAACTATTCGAAAACAATAATATAATGAAAAATTATAAAATAATACATTTATAAAAGAAGAGGAAATTGTGATTGCACTCACTGGTTATCCATTGGTCATTTTTTTTTTTTTTTTTTTTTTTTGGATAGACTTTCATAAACACTTCATCATTTCAATTTATGGGTTGAAAGAACTGCATCAATTTATGCTTATCCAGTTGTCATTCAATGAGCTGGATTCAATTTCAATTCCAGCCAACAAGCGTTTCTCAAGAAGTCACAAAATTCTTCTCCTTTTTCAACTTTTATATTTATATTAAAATCGTCGCTAATTATAAATAAATTATGCATTAAAAGAACATAAAAATACTTCATATTACGTAAAAGCATTAAAGATGCCCGTTGGGGGAAAATAAAAACTTAGTTGGGAAGCTAAACAACTAACTGTTTTGCTTAACGGGAACTAATTGTTTTTATTGCCAACAGAAAAAAATACTTAATCTTGTAAAAAAAATGTATATATATGTTAAGTCCAGCCATTTTGCACTTTGGCCATACCTCTCGGCCAAAGTGAGAGGGAATTGAAACGATCAGTGAATATTCTACTTTGGCCGGCCATTTCGCGAAGTGGCAGCGATGTTCCGGCCAAAACGCGATGTGCTCATTCAAGAATGCCCGGTAGGCGGCGCATCTGCAATTCCGGCGGGAATGTGCCACGTGGCGACATTTGTGCTTCTATAAATATAAATCTTCTAATTATAATTATTCTCTAAAGTATAAATCTTCTAATTTAAAAATATAAGAAATAGACAAGTTTTTAAATTAAAATTTTAAAAATTAAATTTTTTACTTTGTCTCAAATTGCCACATCCCACCGCAGTTAGTGCGGGTACCGCCGCTAGTAATTTTTAAAGAATGAAGTTATGGTTATACAGAGCCAATAATACGTGCCAAATATATTTTTTCTGCCAACTTTGGCTGATCCTCCCATGCCACTTCGCGATCTGGCCGGCCAATTCCCAAAATCAAGAAAGGATCGGACATTGGTCAGCCATCCTATGCCACTTCGCGATCTCGCCGGCCAATTCGCGAAGTGGCCGAATTCGGGCTTTGGCCGTAACATATATAATATAATTCACAGTAGATTCACTGGCATTACNAAGGCACGCCAGTGTAATATATATATTGGCAATGTTAAAAATTTATGAAAAATCTTGTAGGCATATATAAAGTTTGAGGTCTGCATTATAAATCGTTTAGAATATTTGACAAATGCACATAATTGCACACACAAATTTTCCAAAGATTTCTGGAAAAAGAATTAGCAATTTTTTAGAGCGAAAAAATAAGAAAATTTTAGTTAATAAAAAAAGAGTTTGAAATTAGCCGTTAAGAGAATATAAATTTGAGGCAGGAAAAAATTTGCTGTTTAGTACATTTTTATTGTGCTATTCTAACATTTTCAACGAATGAATAAAATTTTGTTCAAAAATAAAATTATTGTTCGAATTTCGAATTTTCTACTTATTTTTTTCTCATTAAGTTGCTTCTACAGGATGTCTTGCAATGACTAACTTTAATATGCATTTCTAAAATTCTTGTTAAAAATTTTAAAAAATATTAGTGATTAATTGAATTTTTATAACGTTTGACTTTGTCTCCTCTCTTAAAATTTACTGTTCGATCCCTTCATTCTTGAGAAATATTCCCAAGAATGATTATTGCGAATATCTTAGTAAAAGCTACCTAACGGAACGTAAAACAGTCGAAAGTAGAACATCACTTCCGTATTCCTTACATTATTTAAATATTTTATCGTATATATATTAATAACGTATATATATTAATATATTAATATACGTACTACGTATATATAATAATAATGAGTTTAAATATTTTATCTTTATATATTATTAGAAAAATTGCCAAAAAGTGGACACTTGAGGGATCACAAATTTCTATTTTATTGACGAAAATCTAAAAAATGTATCAAAATCTGTCGAATTATTAGTGGAGAAGACAAATTTATTACATCAAAATCAATTTCATTGTCTGGCGAAACTTGGAAGAGTTTTTAAATATTTTCTTTCCAACCCTCTCTCGACAATTTAACGGGTTGAGATTTTAAGCCCCGCCTTCCTTAATAGTATTTCGTTAGATTTCAACTTCTTTATTTATTTAAATATTATTTTGTGAGGCGTATGCACTTTTTATTTCATTTTTGACAAATATTTAAAAAATATATGCATTGTGTATAGCGACAAACTTCAAGGGCGCATTATAAGAATTATGAATTGCATAGAAATGTCATCTATCTATACAAGGGGTGCTTTACTATTATTAAGTTATTTTTCGGGTTCCTATGAACAGATCCTTTTTTTTTCTAAAATATCTTAATTTTATGTTTTCTGATAATTATTTTCGTAAATTGCATTTAAATAGACTCAGAAATAGTTGTGTCATCGTAATTTAATAATTTGGAAAGACAAATCATTAAATTACGATAAAACAGATATTTTTGATCCTATTTGAATGCAATTTCTGTCAATAATTATCAGTATACATAAAATTAACGCAAAATTAAGATATTTTTGATAAATAAAAGTACCGGTTTAAAGGCACGCCAGTGTAATCCATTTTAGGGATGTGCCCCTAGCTACGCAGTAGAATTGTAGGATAGGAAAGGAAATTTCATTGGATAGGAAATTCCTCTCTTATGCAATAAATAATCTTGAAAATTTGCCATACCTCTCCTACAAATTTACGGGATACTCTGCATACTGAGAGCGATTTATTATTAACAGCGTGTAATTATTTAAAATTGATTTGAGAATGATTTGTATTTCAGGTTTTGAGCTATTGTCCAAAAGACATGACAGCTGACATCTGCGTACACCTGAATCGAAAAGTATTTAACGAGCATCCAGCTTTTCGTTTAGCCAGTGATGGATGTTTAAGAGCTTTAGCTATGTATTTTACAATGGAACATTCAGCTCCTGGAGATTTATTATATCATACAGGAGAAAGTATTGATACACTATGTTTCGTAGTCACAGGATCATTAGAAGTTATTCAAGATGATGAAGTAGTAGCAATATTAGGTATAGTAAAACATACCGTCATTTTTATTCAGCTAGAAATAGGTGTTTAACTTTTTCACTGCCGATTCCGCGCCAGCACGAGACAAAATTCAGCTTAGCAGTTAGTGTCGACAAAACAGATCAATTGATAGCAAAATGTATATTATCATTCAACTATTTTTACAAAAAGTAGGAAATTTTCACCCGTCAATAACATATTGTTTATTAAAACAAACTAATTGTGAATTCTAAAAGCTAAAATAAAAAAAAATTAGCTTAGATTTCATATTTATCGATTGCCACTTTCAATGATAGATTTAGCATAACCACCTGTACTCAGCTGCAGAGAACGTGTTAAAAAACTGAACACAGCTCAAAATGCGTGTTTAGGAAAATGGACACAGTTCAAACTGCGTGTTTAAAAAAGGACACAACTCAAAATGCATGTTTTAGAAAACGGTCACAGCTCAAAACTCAAAATTTCGAGCTGTATCCATTTTTTTAAAGGCACTATGTCTATTTTCTCAAACACGCACTTTGAGCTGTGTCTAGACTAAAATGTTCACTGACGATATGTTAAAAAATAAATGGAAAAAATTGACAGTTTTTTAAATGAATTCATTTGTGCCTAGCTTTCTCTTAAAGTGATGATTTATGTTTTCAAAAAAGTAAAGAATAATAAAAAGATATTCAAATTTTAGAAAAGTAAATTTGTGAAATTTTTACAAAATCCTTGTCAGCATATTATAAATCACTTCCAGTGCTAACTTATGCAAGCCGCTACACTCCCCTCTTCTTTTCGCTTTAACTTTGAATTTTACTGTAGTAATCGAGTGATAAGAATTTGAGGATTGAATTTCTACTAAAAGATGGAACTTTGCTACGAAATTAAAAATTAACAAGCATTTTTTAACATCCAATGCCAGAAAATAAGCAATAAGATTATAACTAGTATCAGTTACTTGTAATCATGATTCAATTTTGATTACAACTGTAATCATGATTACATAATCGATTACAGTAATCAATTACTAGGAATCGTGATTACAACTTTCAAAAAATTTTGATTACAGCTGCAATCATGATTACAATATTGATTACAGTAACCAATTACTTGTAATCTTGATTAAAGCTGTAATCAAAATTTTGATTACAACTGTAATCATGATTCCAAGTAATTGCGATTACAAGTAATCACAACAAAAACGATTACGGGTAATTATGATTACAAGTAATCTAAATATATGGTTACATATAATCATGATTACATGTAATTTGATTATATGTAATTATGATTACATGTAATCTAAATACACGATTACAAGACTATTGTATTCTTACAAATGATTATATTTTACAGTAGATATTATAATGTATTTTATAATGATACATTTTGCACGTATTTACACGTATTTGTATACGTACAAATGAATGTACAGATGATTTTATCTAGTGCATATGTACAGACATTTTAGTTTCACACACATGTATATACACTTATATTGTAAGTATAAAATGTATATACGTATGTATATAGCTAATAATTACGTGTGTATGTGCAAACAATGTAGACATGTACATTTATACACAATGAATATATGCATTTTATGCAAATATTTGTGTATGTAAAATGTATATCTATGTTCATGTACGCATGTATATACAAGTACTTGTTGTTAGTACAAACATACATACATTGTCTGTACAATGTATATCCCATGCATGCATGTGCAATTTATTTATGAACAGTATAATATATGTATGCATGTACAATATAGGTATTCATGTAGTACGTACAATATATGTAGTATGTACAATATATGTATGTATACATGTACATGATATGCATATCCAATGTATGGATGTACATATACACAATATGTTCGTGCTCAATGTATCCAAATATGCATAATACATTTGTGTACGATTATACGTACAATGGGCGTATTTATATTTTACATATATTCATACATATATTCGACATGCATAACGTATGTACATACACACATTTGAGATGTATATACATATAGTGTACAGATGTATATTTATATAAAGTACATATGATGAAGTGAACATATAATGTTCATATAATGTACATATACAGTACATATGTGAGTAAATATATTGGACATAATTCTTTCGTACAAATTTTACATGTGCACATGCATGCTATCCCAATCTATGCATATGGTGCAATGTATATATATGTCCAATGAATGTATACACACATGTACAATGCACGTATGTTCCATGTATGCATATCTATATGTACTATATATGCATGTAGAATGCATGAATGTATGTACATGCATTGTACATACGTACATACGTACATGTAAGTTAACTTATAATGATTCAAGCAAGTTAAATGACAAAATCAAACGATATTTAAATTTAGTTTTCTGCTTTAATTGTTCTATATCATTTTAAAATTCTTTGAATAAAAAATTATTTTCAGGTTTTTTTATGAAATGTTTGACAATACTGATTTTTTTTTTATAACATAATGCATGGTTCATAGAAAGTTTTTAAAAGGCAAAAAAAAAACGGTAAATTTTATGTGTGGAAATAATATTTAGAAATTTAAAATAGAATTATCGTTTGCTTTCTAAAAATATGAGGTCGAGTTTTATATGCCTTAGAATAAATTTTAAAACAAACTTTAATAACTTTACTTATATAAATTATTTTGGTGTATGCACAATGTATGTGTATATTGCAATTACATATATTTAAATGTAAGCATGTATTTATACATTACTTGCAATTTTGTACATGTATTTGTTGTATGTACATACGCACATTGAGCATGTAACTATTTTTTTGTACATCCATACATTACATGCGCATATGTATTAACAAAGTATGTAGTTATGCAAGTACATACGTACGTGTACATAAGTACATACTTTGCGTGTACATATATCGATGTACATATAAATGTACATGTACATGCATACATGTAGGCATTTTATTTACACAGCTATGTGCATATATTGTACCTTTAAACAACATTCTTACATATTGTACGTAAATACGTACAATTTTATATATATACGTACATTGTATATACGCGATATTATCGTAAATTTATAAAATGTATGTAGTTAAGTTCATAAAAGCATGCAAACGTATGAACATTACTTTCATTTATGTTCATACATATATTGTCCATGTATACAAAGATACAAAACATTGCATTTTCGTGCAAACTAACATACATGCGTACATGTATCATGAATGCATAATTATATGTACTAAGCATATACGTACTACATTAAGTACATTACAACATAATTATGTATATTGCACGTACAAACAACGTTTGTGCATACATTGTAGGAATCACAAATTGTACGTTCATGCGTGCGTACATTCTATGTACATAAAAATATGTAAACTCATACATACTTACATAATGAATTTGCATATAGTACACAATCGTAAGAACTTGTAATCGTATAGTTTTATTACAAGTAATCACAATTACATGTAATCAAATTACATGTAATCATGATTACATGTAATCATATGTTTTGATAACTTGCAATCATAATTACCCTTAATCGTTTTTGTTGTGATTACTTGTAATCGCAATTGTTTGGAATCATGATTACAGCTGTAATCAAAATTTTTTTAAAGTTGTAATCGCGATTACAAGTAATTGATTACTGCAATCGACTATGTAATCATGATTACAGCTGTAATCAAACTTCGTAATCATGATTGCAAGTAATTGATTACTGTAATTGAAAAATGTATTCGATTACAGTTTCGCTCTACTCTGATGTAATCAAAAATTTTGATTACTTTTAATCGTGATTACAAGTAATTGATTACATAGCTGTAATTATCTGTAATCAATTACAGTTGTAATCGATTACTGTAATCGATGACCAACTCTGGTAGTAAGGTATTCAATATCAACATATGATCACTGCGCAAGTGCGGGGAAAAAATTAAAAAGAATATTTCATAATTTTGACTGAATTGTATTTAGCAACTAATGAAGAAAATCTGCCTGGAGTATCGAAAAAATATAAAAAGTTTCAATCAATTTTTCAAGTAGTTTTTGTATTTCTTAAAGGAAATGTCAAACTGATCAGTCGTTTCCCACAAAGTTAATTTCGTATTATTGCAAACTCTACTACCAGACAGCAAGAATAAAATAAAACTTGTGTAAAGCCCCTGATCATTTTGAGCTTTCTTTTAATAAGTACAAAAACAACTTCGAAAAATGATTGAAACTTCATAAATTTTTAAGATATTCAAATCATATATTTTTCATTAGTTTTCAAATTCGATTCAATACAAAATTATAGAAAATGCTTTTTTTATATTTTTTCAGCGCTGCGCAGTATTAAAAAGCTACTTTAAATATTCGTATCTTACGCAGTTTTTAACAATTTTTTAAAAATTTTTAAACATTGTTGTTGTAATTAATTTTAAATTGCTCCCCAAATTTCGTTTAATTTTATTGAATATTTTTAAAGTTATAGCAAAAGACGTAAGACAAAAAAACTAGTATTTTGTAAAACAGTCCATAACTCCAAAACTTTTTTAGGCTAGGCTTACGAAATTTCATACAATTATTGAAAATAACAACCAAACTAATTGATCCAAGTTTACAATCTTCTTACTTGATTTTCTAACATAGAGTGTAAAAAAAACTTGTTTTCTTTAGTAATTTATTGTCGGTTCCTCGAGCCTCTGAAAGCTTCCAATTTTATTGCTAAATTTTAAAAATTGCTTAAACTGAACAACTCTAAAGTTACAAAATAATTCTCTTAGTAACTCTTGAGAAATTTTTTAAAAAAATTATTAAAAATTGAAAGTGTCTCTTCCTTTTTTGTTGGGTAGTGTATTATTTAGTATTTTTATTTTAATTTATTTTCAAGTTTGTGTAATTTCCATTTTTACCAAAATAAATGTTAATGCATATCGTATATTTTATATTTATAAAACTGCTCTTTTCGTCCAGATAGATTTGATATAGGTAGTTTAATAATACAGAGTGTTTTGAAATCACCTCTTTTAATGCATCTTTATTTTATTTTATAACCGTCGTTGAACAGCCGACCCAATTTCATGGGTTTACGACTACTTACGTTCAACTCCGTAGCCTTGTAATTTTGAACCAATCCAGAAGACAAGGAAACTCCTGGATCAGTACCCTCAGAGGTATTGATTTGTTGTGGGAACATGGAGGACTTTGAGACTCGACAGATTTAACGTGCATCAGTCACCATTTACTACATGGGGAGTCTTCGGCCGGCGAGGATCGAACCCACGACCTCTTGGATATGGGCCCAGCGCCCTACCGACCAGGCTATCCCGGCCTTAAAAATGTGTCAATGCATCTTTATTGAAGAAATAAAATATACACATTAGCTGTCGCAAATTAGTTTTATGCGACCATGAAACCAAAACGCAGCAGAAATTTGCCGAATCGCAAGTGAGCAAAACGGGATTAAGAACAAAAAAGCCAATTTGATTGCCTGATAAAACTTCTTAATAACCGCTTTTTATCTTCCCCTAATTTCCTTCGGCAGTAAACAGTTTTAGTTAACTGCAATTCCGCCTTTCTCAATAATGATTTTTGAACGCGTATTTTATATTTTCATCGCTTAAATGTTATTTTACGGCCCCTAATTTGTATACATTTTTGACTTCATTCTTTCGAGACACGTCCGGAAAGCAAACACCGTTTTGGAAAAATTCGCCTTAATAGTGCTGCTTTTTTCTAAACAAAATTTATTTTTACATGTAAGAACATTTTACAAACTGTTTTTCTACATAATTACAAACATTGTTTAAACATTTAGAATCTGGAAGCCAATCTTCAAAGAAAGACTGCAAAGACTGTTGAACTGTTTGTGACCATCTCAAAACCATCTGACCATCTGCAAAGTTTGTGACCATCTCATGGAAAATAGTTGTTGGAGTTTGTGTCTATATTCACGAATTTTCTCATTCACTTTTACACCATCATTGACCATTGCTGCTCACTCCATATTTTATCATGAACATTGAGGGATCTAAAGTTGAATCTTTACCACTCATTATATTTTCTCTGTAAATTTTTTCAGGTTGACGATAAATTTCAGATAGCTTAATGTTCTGTGAGGAAAACTGTATTGTAGAACGCACTTCACAGTCGGCAGGATCGGCAATCGTCTTAAACGTTTTGAACACTTACTGACACGCAACACAATCCGACTGTTAATGGCGCCACTTGACAGATAATACGTGTGCGCATGGGCGAAACTGCGATTGTGGCAGAATAAAGCGGTATTTATTTTCCGGACATGCCTCAAGCATATTAAGGATCATAGAACACCGATGTCTAAACAGAGATTATTTATGATTTCAGGCAAAGGAGATGTATTTGGTGATGCGTTTTGGAAAGAACCAACAATTGGACAATCTTGTGCTAATGTTCGAGGTCTAACTTACTGTGATTTACATTCCATTAAGCGAGATAAATTACTTGAAGTGCTTAATTTTTATCATGCATTTGCCAACTCATTTGCAAGAAACCTACTTCTTACTTACAATCTGCGACATAGGGTAAGATTTATCATTTTATTTCTATGCATATATTGTTCACAATTTAATTCACGCCTTAACCCTCCTGAGACCCCAGTTCAGGACCGGTGAGATTATACACAGGCAAGGGTGATTTAAGCCTAATTTCATTTAAAAATTGATAAAAAAATAATATTGCAAAGAAATACGGTGAAATTTACAGTTTATTATTATTGACAGTACCCAAATAAACAGTAGTAAAATGTTCACAGCATTAATAATTTTTTTTTTTAAATTGCAAAACTTACCCAAAACATTCAGAATACTGTTTGCTAGTTGTTGGTGTAGACTTGTTTGTTAAATAAGAAACAAGTCTACACCCACCTAAACCAATAAGCATTCCAGCCTTTTCCTACTCCATCAAATGTAAACAAAAAACCCAGAAGACAGTAATTCATGCGCCCAATCCTCTCATAAGAATCAAACACACGCATTAATTACATATTTGACCGAATCAAAAAATAAATAAATGAAAACAAAAACTCGGAACCGGCAGCGCGTATTGAAGGTCAACCCTCAATATTCGAAGTCGTAGCAGACTAACCACCATAGTGTCAAATCTAAACTTTTTCAAAGTCTAGACATTTTTCTATAAGTCTGATATTTCTTTATTTTTTTTTTTTTTTTTTNTTTTTTTTTTTTTTTTTTTTTTTTTTTTTTTTTGAAAGAATTTTTTTTCCTTTAAGTCTGAGGCTTTTTCTGCGAGTCTGATATTTTTTTTCTTCAAATCTAAGGCTTTTTCTTCAAAGCTGAATTTTTTTCTTCAAGTCTAATATTTTTCCTTAAGTCTGAATTCCTTCTTTTCTTTTTCTCAAAAAAAAAAATTAATTCAAATTTGAAATTTTTTATTTAATAATAAAAGGATTTAAAATATTGAATGATTTAAGCTACAATTTTTGACATCTTCTGCTCTGTTTAATTTTTAGTTCCGTTTCAGCTGATCTTTCGCAAAGTATCGGATGTCAAACGGGAGAGAGAACTAGCAGAGAGACGAAAAAATGAGCCTTTACAAGAACTATCTCAAGATCATTTGGTGAGAAAAATTTTCTCAAAATTTCGTAGAAATGGCTCTCACGATAGGACCACCCCTGATGTCGAAAAAGGTCCAACGGTGAGTCCGAGACTTGCACAAGTAACTGAAAGCGGTGATATTAAGTGTCAGTCAACCAAGTGGACAGTCACTAAAGATCCAGGAGATGATAAAGAAAATACCGTTCAAAGGACAGGTAACCGTTCCTTTTCCAAATGGTCTCGCATATTGGCCAAAGAACCAACAATCGAAGAGGAAATTCCTCCACGAGGAGAAGAATTAGAAACATCTGCCGATTATCAAAAGTTGCTCGCTAATTTAGTAGATTTAAGAGTTGATTTAAAATTAGAAATGCAGAGACTTAATACTAAAATAAGTCGAGTAGATGAACAGATTGGACAATTGATTCGGTTAGTCAAACCCCGGCAGAATGAAAAAACACCCGTTTTAGTTTTGAGACAACCAGAAGCTCAAAGAAGAAAAGATTCACTGACAAGAAAAAAACCCAAAGAGTTTGTAAAAATGGAGGATACAATTGAATATGAAAAGAGCAAACAGCAATAATATACAATAATATAGAATCGTATATTTAGTTAGTTTGTTTTTAACTACAATTTCATCAATCAGTCTTCCTTTTCTTCTTATAATAGAATGTATTGCATAGAATATTTGCAGAAAGGTGGTTAAAATGGTTTTAAATAAGCGAGCTTTACTCTTCTGATTGCAAAGAAAATTTCATTTTTTAAAATTATTTATGAAAATAAGCTTTTTAAATAGTGTTACTGAAGCAGTTTTCCTATCCGCCCTCACAACAATACAAATCCGTGAAAAAATTTTAATTGAAAAAAATATTTAAAAGAACCGGTTTAATTACTCGGTCTCGGTATACTATATATATATATATATATATATATATGTATACAAATGAGACAAAAATGATAAAAAGAAATGATAATGCTAAGAGAAAAACGAAGAAAATTAAGAAAATTAGTAAGTTTTATTTACTACGCATCTCAGCTGCAAGTATATAGAACTCATAAAATAAGCTTGAAATATCAAAGAGTAATGAAAAAAGAAGAAGAAAAAGATTATTGAAAGAAAATATTTTTTAAAAATAACATTAAAAAGCCGGAAAACTAAAATATGAAAAGATATAATCTCGAGTGATGAACAAGATGAAGAAATTACTTCTTTTCATACTTTTGTTTTTCAGCTTTTTATTATTATTTTTTTTATTTTTTTTTATCTAAATATATTTTATTTTAGTAATTTTTTTTTCTCTTCGCATTAATCTCCATATTTTCTCTATGATATTAACAAGCAACTTGATGAACTATGATGTTTATTTCAGTTCACAATGATGTAAACAAGACATTTAATTACTGATGAATTTTTTCATAGAACTCTACAAAAATATAACGATTCCCTCATTTTTTTTGTTTAATATTCATTGGATTATTTATCCATTCTTTAAAACGAGAACAAGTATTAAAGTTATTCTGTGTTTAATGTGCCCAAGCTAATAGCTTTTCTCAAATTACCAGATTTTAAGTTTGTGTGTTTAACGTTGGAATTTAAGTTTCATGTCTTTCGAAGTTACTATGGTATAAGCATGTCGTAAGCGGTTTAAATGGTCGCAATCTGGAAAACATGGTCCCGATAGTTTGGTTAGGAAAGCGGTCTAAAGTATTATCCCCTTAATGTTACGTTTTGAGTCTCGAGAACTTTTTAAGCGAATTGAAAACATTTTTACACACAATTATAAACTTCATTCATCCAAAAATAATTCCATGCAAAAAATAACTTCTTATAAATATTTATTATTTTTAATATTTTATTTAATATTAGTTGAAAAAAATTTAAAATGTTAGGTATATAATTTTTTACACCATTTTAAAGAATGTAATTTTGCATGGCAAAATACAAATTTTGAACGAAATCGGCCGAATAGTTCTTCATTTTTTCCCTTACAATTCAATGCTATAAATTCACTGATTCCCAATATAATGTAAATAATAGAATCTTTGAACAAAAAAATATATAAATAAAAATAAATAAACAAAAGCAAAAATATATGAAATGGAATGATAGAAGCTTCCTATTTCAATAATAAGCACCAAATCGTCAAAAATCAAAATGAAACCCTGAAATATAAGAAATTGAGTAATTGAAGCTTCAAATTGCAATAATGAACTCCAAATCCTCAAAAATCAAAATTAAACCGTGAAATATAAGAAATGAAATGACTGAAGCTTCCAATTGTAATATTAAACACCAAATCATCAAACAGCAACTAACTATCCCTCTTATCGAAATAGCAGAAGGCACCAAACTAACGAACACAGGGAAAACAACATCAACGCTGAACTAGCAGACACTGATGGTCGATTCTTTTCCCTTTTGCGACCACCTTTGTCGATGTGCGAAGCAGTTGTCTATGTTAAATTATCGAGGACAACAGAGTAAATCCGATTTAAACTTAGCTTTGCAGTGAAGGTACATGGTTGGAGGCATTTCCAATTTATTTCTAATTTATATAATTATTAGGAGGCAACATCCTCTGTATCATCACTTTATTTACGAATTTAAGCTTGTTTTTTTTTATATAAAGAATTTTATTAATCATACATATAGTTAAATGGAAATTAATTTGCGTTACCTTTTCGAATCTATAAAAAATAGAGTATTTCCATAATGTTTATTCCACATGACGGTAAATTAAGTTGGCAGTTTGTACGCAGAAATAAGCGAAACACATGCCATTTATAACTAATGTGAATTCTGTTTAATCACTCTAATAAAATGCACAGAACATAACTTAGACACACCCTAAAACACAACAAAAATGGCGTTCAGCAAGTCACGACATCGCATTTTTTTTCTTCTGTTACATAAACTATTCACTAACTATTTGAAATTTGTTTATATAAGTATCACGCGACTTTTAAAATGAAAATTTTGGAAGTTTTTTCCTTATTTAAACTGATACAAAATTTCTTAGTAAATTTATAAATTTTTTAACCTTTATAAGGCCTTTTATAAGTATACATACCAACAAATTAATTCATTTTTAAACGTCGATGTGAAACTATTTTTTCACCAATGACTTGTGTCGCCAAATACAAGAAAAAATATTTGTTAAGAACTTTGTTTTATAACCGTTATTGTACAGCTGACCCAATTATGGGTTTACGACTTCTAATGTTCAACTCAGTAGCCTTGTAGTTTTGAACCCAATCCAGAAGACAAGGGCACTCCTGGATCTAGCATTGGGAAAAATTTGCCTCCGTGGAAACTTTTTCGATGGAACTAACCCGCATTTGCATTGCATTGAGAAGAACCCTCCCCTCCCCCCCCCCCNATAGCCTGACGACAAGAGGACTCTAACCCATGATCCGTCTACCACTGAGGATGTTTTACGTCAGCACTGTGATCGGTGCAAGCCGAGTGCGGAGTTCGCATTGACAAGGCATCGCTGGAATTCGAACTCGGTTCGCCTGAATGGAAGGTGAACGCTCTATCCCCTGAGCCACCACGGCTCAAGAACTTTGTTTACATCAATTTAGGGTCAATGTAGTAAAAGCTAGAGTAGGGTCAAGAAAAGTAGCCAACACTGGAATATATTTTCTTTTGTATTTTATACGCTCTTTCCTTTGATCATTTTTTATAGAGTTTATTTCATTACCAAAAGTATTTTAACATAACTAGAAAAAAGGGCCTTTTTAAGGGTTGAAATATATCATAATCGATTAATTCTACAAAATTTGTACCAAATCACTTCAGATTGTAGCTGTTGGTCAGGATATCCCGCTATTCGTTGCCAACAGCTTTATCCCTGATTTAGTAACGATCTTCAATTTATTATTGATTGTCCTGCGTTTTTCTCTTTCCAATCAAACGCCTATAAAAATATGTGACGATGGGAAAAAAATACAAAAATTATAGCTTGTGTCCACAATGTCAATTGAAAATCGTCAACAGAAAATCATCTCATTTTCTCAACAGATGCCAGGAACATAATTTGACAAAGGGATCAGTTTTTGTTAAACATTAATGCTTTAACAACGTTTGATAAAAAAATAAAAAAATCACTTTTGATGCTTTTTTTCTTCTAAATTATGCACTTAAATCTCACCAAAATGTTTTATTGCGATTTAAATGATTATTAAATGCTTTGTTATACTAATTGTTTTAGCACAACAATCCCTAACAATCTTTTAAATAATCGCATACAGTTTATGTCAAATTTTTAGGAGGAAAAATTTAAATTATGCAAAATAAGGTATGAAATTCGAAAAATAATATTTTATAAGGATAAAAATTTAATCTTGAGCAAATTAAGACAAAGTTTCCAGTGAAATTGATTATCTTTACTATTATATTAATGAAAATGTCAATACCCAATGACAAACTTCAGTTTTCATTAGTTTTAATGCAAAGATATATTTTTTTTTAAATTTACGATTTTTAATGTCTTTTTTGAAGCTAAATTTTGTGCAGAAATTTTATCAATTAAACCCGAAAACTAAAGAAAAATTTTAAAAATTTTTGAAATTTGTTATTTAAAAATAAAGTGAAAGTCCACATTTAATATCCTTTTTTAAAAGAATTTCATAATTATACTGTGAGTTTTCTAAATTATATTTTTGAAAATGCGTCAATCAATTGTTATTCGTCATCTTAAATATACTTTGAATAAGTATATACTTACTCAAAGTATATACTTGATACTTTTTAAAATTAGTTTTTTTTAAATTGAAGTAGAAGTACATTTGTTACAACCCATCATTAAAACAACTTTAATACTTACAATTTCAGTTCTCCAAACTATATTTTTAGCGGTACTTATCTCAATTAATTGTTGTTTAATGTATCAAATTGATATAATTTAAATTAAAAGTATTTTAATAATTTATATTTTTAATAAAAAACTGTAGTTTGGAATACTTAATATCATACACTACTTCTTTATTAGTAGTATTGAGTTAGTTTACGTTTTGCTTTTCTCTGAAGCTAAAATTATTTGACTGTTCGAGGAAATTTTATTCTTTCCGAAAGGATTTAAAAGGGTCCTTTGATTTAATATTGCAACAAGATATGTATAATAGATAAAATAACAAATAGTTGAAGATGTGAAACAAGAAGAGACAATGTGATTTTTTTCGGATATTTTGCCATAAATCATTTAACTAGTTAAAGCACTGGAACTGTTTACAAGGCAATATGGGGATGGAGTGTAATTGCAATAAATTTTAGAACATGTGATATGAATTACACAGCCAGTTCATACCAAGGAACTACAAAGTAGAAACTGTTGCCAAACAATCAAGGAAATTATATCGCAATAACTAACAGAAGATCACACAGCCAGTTGAAGACTACAACTGTTGACAGGAAGCTATGGGGGTAAAGATTAGTGTAAGATGTGCTAGAAAAACCTATACCTGATGTAGCTGTTACTCGTGGAATTAGTCTTTCGGCCTTATATTTATAAAACCCTGCATCTGACAATAATGGGGAGAAAATAAACTACCGTATCTTAAAGCACAGAATTAACCAAATATTTCTTTTTAAATTAATTTTTATATGTGTTTTTCGGTTGTAAGCATCACTCTTGAGCTACTCTATTAGGCTATTGGTGACGATCAATCATTTGCGCGAGGAATCAAATCCCTGTCCAAACTGCGAAAACTACCACATCGACTGGGTGTAATAGGTATAAATACAATGTATTCTCTTCCATTGCATGCTGTACATTGAAAAATTGCTACAAGAAAAATTCTGTGTTGAACGAGTACTTTGATTTGTGAGACGTATGACATCAGTATCTAGGTTCTCATAACGATTTTGGCTAGATTCTGCTTTACTTTTTTCCAACATATACGTAATATTACAATCCAATACAAGTTAAAATGTGATAAACATATAAAAAAGTATATATGTAGATATAATGTAGTTTTTACAGTTGTTGAATTAAAAAGGTGTCAAAAATAAATATTTTATATTTGAAACCTGGAAGTACTTTGATTAACTAGTTAAGTAAGAATAAATAAACACAATAGTACTTTTCTTTCGGCAAAGATTGAAATATTACTAAGCGTTAAAATGTTAAATTGAGTAATAATTGCGACTGAGATTTATTTTTCAATTTTTAAAATTTATTAGCTGTAATAGTTGTATTCACGTTTTTTTTAAAAGCTTATGTTTAAACCTTGAATACCACTTATAAATAAAACAAGAAAAGCATTTATTAGGGTCGCAAAAATAAGTACACACGTGATAACGAGAACAATAGCGATAGCAGTGCCACCATTCAAGGTTATAAAGAAAAGCATGAAAGCACTTTAAAAGACTGTTAAGACTGTTATCCATCCTGAACAGAACAATGTGCATTAAAACGGATTTAATAAAGAAAGTGTTCGCACAATTTGTTTACTCTAACAGAGTGCTGTAAAGATGTCACGATTCGTTAATCTTTGATAAACTTTAATTATTTAATCAACATCAATGTATCAATTAGAGATCATGGTATTTACTTACCCTAGTATTGCTACATCCGATATTGATGTCCACTCTCTACAAATACATTTACACTATCTACTTATAGCCTAGGCAACGCTCGCTATAAACTGATACCATTCGACGATAAAGGGGTCCGGATTAAAGTCCTTTTGTCCCTGAAAACGTACCTTAAGAAATTGTTCTGCTCGTAATGTATCCATTTTACATTTCTTTGAAATTCTTAGCACGACTTTACATTCACTTTCAATGCTTTCATGCATACTGTCTCATCAGTTATATGCAATCTACAATACACTTCTCCTATCTTCCTTTACATCCCAGAATGGTGCTACTACTGCATAACTGACGCTATAGCGCATGAAAAGAGTTGCTGAAATATAGTATTTTGTTTTTGTATTTTTCGGAGGAACATTAAATACAGGGTAACACACTAGTAGACGACTGGCTTCTAAATGATTATCAAACTTTTTCTGCTACACACATTTTATGTAATCCGATACCCTTTGCTATACGACAAATACCTAATATGTAATCTAAATCTTTTCACTCTATTTGTAGTTTCGCTTCATCAATGCGTTTGGCAGAAATTCGTTTTTCAAGTGCTTGCTGTGCTTTCAGAATCAGTGGCTCATAAACAGATATATGTTTATACACTTATATGTTTTACACACATATGTTTATACACTTATATGTATCACCATCAAAAGAAATCACTTGGCGTCAGGTCGAGTGATCTTGGGGGCCATATGGATGGAGAACAATCTAAAGTCTAAAGTTAAGTATTGGAGGCGTATATTTGCAATAAGACTTCCGGTCACTACTTAAAAAAATTTTACGCTTAACGCCGATGGTTATATTAATCCTATATTGTTATATTATACACTATCGTGTATAATTTAATTCGTACTGTTTACGATATGACTTGTGCTTTTTACTATTTATTTTGAAACTCTATTTGATAAAAGGCATAGATGGCTTAATATAAATTTGAATTTTTTAAATTTCCAAAATACAAAAAAAAAAAAAATTCTTATGAATGATAAAATTAGGTAAAAATCCCAATAATAATACTTATTGAAGCTTGCTCAAACATCTTCTCGAAAACATAACATAATCGGAGGAATACACCGGTTGAATTCCATTCAATTTTTAGAATTTTGATTATTGAGCAATTTTCCCCCATCAATCATTACACACAAGACACTGAGCTACCGAAAACACTAAATAAGAAAACACATTTGTGCAGCATAATAGTGTAAACTACAAAAGGTATGGAACGAAGATATTAACGGTGGAACATTAAATATGAAGCCGAAAGCACTACAAAAATAAACACATTCGTGCAGCATGCAGTGTAAACTACAAAATGCGTGGAACGAAGAGATTAGATGTTAACCGTGCAACATTAAATATGTAACTGAAAAAATTCTTTAATTTTGTGTATCATTTATTGCAATAGTTTCTCAAATATAAATCTTTAAAATCCTATATGTAAGTTAATTAAGTAAACTATTAAAATGTTTGTCAAAATGGATACATTTTAAGTGTGCCAGAGTTCCTACAGTAAATGATATAATTTTAGACGAAACTGTTATTCTTATATATAAAAAGACAGCATGATAAGTTCTTATATCAATTCTGCATCGAATTATTATGAAAGATTTATTGTGTAGAGGACTTTGTACATAAACAACACTGGTCGTATATGAAAGTTAGATAAATATTTGATACTCTATTTTCCCTAAACGTTGATATATTATGACAACATTCTTTGAAAATATTTTTACAATGTCTTGAATAATGTGACCACCTTTCTGTAATGTTGCCACCATTGCTTTTACCTTGTGTTGATCACATTTATCATAATGTACAGATTGTTTATATAGACACTATTATTAAAAAGATGCACTATTTTGAATTATTAGAACAAACTATCGCATATTTTGTAATAAAGGCACTAAAATATATGTTTTTGAGTCCTTTTTGTATCAATGAAATCTTTCTCACTACTCTTTAGCGTCGATTTTAAACCAATTTCCGAATTATTATATAGACAGAGTGAAAATTGAAAACGTGAAAATTAAAGGCAATAAATCCTTCTGTACCGATTTAATTGCACAGTAATTCCACACATCTTACACATTTACGACTGACTGCAGGAGATGAATAGAATCTGCACTAAAATACGTACTACAATCCATTAGTCTGCTCTTATCGCTGATATATTATCCTAAGTGCTTAGCACGACTTTGAATGTTTTTATGCAATCATCAGTAGTTACATTAGTACAGCAAGTATATAGGCTGAACTAGTATTGATCGTAAATGAAGATGGAAAGATGAAAGTTGATTCTGATTTCAATGGCTGGCAGAACACGTTTTTCCTCCCATCTTCACTATGTAATAAATATCGGACCGAACCGTTATCGATTTGTTAAAACTCAGTAATCGTCACAATGCAATCGTCATTCTTGAAGGGTTCTTCCGCTTTATCTTCATACGTGAAAATGCAATCTAAATAAAGATATGTTCTTATATTATACGTAAACATGGACAATCCTTAAGTATACAATATTTATATTATTCATTTATATTATTCTTGTATATTGCATATAATTTGCAACCCCCGACTCGGAAAGCATTTATGACCCCCATACGACCTGTATACATATTTTGTACTCGCTCTCCGTAGGAAGCATTCAGGGATCCCGTATACAGATTAAGAGCTGACATTACACAACACCCTTTATGTATATAGGGTGTTAAGTAATGACTGCCCTTAAGCACATTTAACATCCTACTAAAAAAATGAAGTAATAACAGTAAGTACATTTGGCGTAATTACTTAAGTGAGGAAAATACAGCTCACTAAACGAGAAAATTTAATAGAAAAATAATTAAGAGACTAATTTAAAAACTATTTAAAAAAACAAAAATCAAGTACAGAAATGGACATACTATAGTTTCGGTTCTCCAGACAAGACTCCGTCTAAACACTGAATGACATTTGAAAAGTAAAGAGATAAAAACGTGCAAAATGATTTTACCGATTAGGAGAAAGGAACATGAGCAAGATAATAAAAAGAAGGGTGATTCGAAACAAGTGAGAGGGGGTTTGGAGAGAATCCCGGGGGGGGGGAAGAAAATTAGAAGGGATTTCCATACATTGAGATAAGACGGGATACTATATAGATCATAAACTAAATTATTAGAATTTTTCAAAATATGGAGTGATTCCAGAAATCAAGTTCTGTAAATGAGGAGCAGTGTTGAATGATCTTAGTAGAAGAAAACTAAAACCTATGATTAGAGTTGCAACTATGTAGGACGATGAAAGATCATTTAATATCCTGATGTACCTTTCATGTTCTTTAAATAAAAGTTTCAGGTTTAATTTGTCCAATTTACGATAAACAGCATTGGCAAGAAATTTGATGAATGCCCCAACTATTAATAAAAGCGATATTGTCTTTAAGGTTGGTGAAATTTAATTTGTTTACAGGGCAGAAAATGACTTTAAATCAAGTTAAGGCAAAATCTCAGCAACTTGGGTACTAATTTTCAGATAAGAGAGTAAAACAACCGAATTTTAAAGTTCGAATTCGAAGGTTTGTTGGATTACATGATTAATTTTCTATACATTTTTAGAGATCATGTCAAAACAAACATTCCAGAAAAACACGTATTTTTTGTTATCCAGAAAATATTCTTCTGTCCACAGAACTTACATGAAAGAGTTGAGCATGTGAAGAATTTTAAAATCGAGTCTAATATCGATAAGTAATATACCCGAGAACTAAAAATTGCAATATAAATCAAAATGGAAATAAAGCAGTATTTGCAAATAGTTGATTACTAAAAAGTGAATTAATTTTAGGAAAATGCAAAATGTAGGTATACAAAACTTTAATAAAGTCAGTATGAAGCTGAAACCTGAGTTTTACCCAACAAAGAGGAAAATATATCAAGAAATTTTCAAAGTAGAATGATTCTAAGAATTTATGGAGCCATCTATGAAAATAATACAGGGAGAAAAAGATACAATTATGAAATAGAAAAATTAATTAAAAGGAAAAACATCATAAGATTTATCAATTAAAATATATAAAAGATATATTAAAGAATACAGATAAGATATATAAAAGAATATAGTGGACAGAGCATGTTGAAAGAAACACACATGCGTAAAAAAATGAAGGCAGAATAATTGTATAATAATAGAAAAAGAGGGAGATCAAAGCTAAGATGGCTGGCTCAAGTTGAGGAAGACCTGGAAAAATTGAAACTGAAGGAAATCTGGGGAACTCTATTGTAGAGGCCCACTAAGGACTGTAGAACTGGGGGGAAAAAGAAGAATTTAACTTAATAAATGTGTGATGAAAATAAACTAAATTAGCTAAAACAAAATATGAGTTATTGTTCTTTTACACAATAATTTTAATGCAAAATATCGATTCTGAAACTTCTGGAAATAATGTTTTGATACATTTTTTGGGTTAATAGTTTCTAGCTCAAGCTAATATTGTTTTTTTTTAAATATTTTTGTAGAAAAGAAGGTGTGAGTTTATAACTACATAACGTATTTTCAGTTCTTTACTATTGTTATATCACTGGCAGAAAAGAAAAACAAATAAAAAAGAACAATCAGGGGGGATCAGGGAACAAGGAAAAAAAATCCTTGTATTCTTAATTTCCAGATTAAGAGAGTATTTTAGGATTTAAGATATCAGAAGAAGAAACGAATAAATCTAAAGGTAGGTATTGAGGGAGTATGAAAGCGGCAGAAAGCAAATTTAGCGCTCTATTAAAAATAAGAAAAATGCGGGCATCCATGATACAGTGAGGCACGCCAAAATAGTTAATTCTTATTCAAACCTGCTGATCCAATTACATATGTAGTCGAAACGTTGAAACTAATCACGATCCAGGAAAAATGTTAGAAGACTTACCATCTATGAAGGCACACGCAAGCATCAAAACTACACTCAGAACTTGAAAAATACAAAAACGTCATAGAGCAATTCAAAAAGATTTTGCAATGTACGAATATCAAATTTCGCTTTGACCTAGAAATGTTATTAATGATAATAGTGTTTCTTTATTAAAGTTTGTACAAAATATAAGCAATTTACAATATTAAAACCAAATTAAGGACGTGATATTTCCTTACATTAAATTACTATAAGATTTAAATTTTAAGAATGTTTATGTGAAATATGTTATGGAAAACCAAGTAGTGAGGTCTACATTGATCGTAATCTTATTACAAGTTTAAATCAAAAATACTCTTTTAATAGCATACGGTAGAAAAAAATATTTCAGAAGAGGCGGAAAAGATGGTGTCAGAGACAAACACCTCAATCGATTTGAAATGATCACGCAAAAGGAAATCATTTGGAAAAAGATTTTTTTGAATTATTTGAGGCTTATTTGAGAAATTCCAAATTATTTTTCGAATTTAGAAATAAATTAAAAGTCAAATTGAAATATCAAGTGTATATAGGCAGTATTAAATGTTCCTAAAATAAAAAAAATAGTACAAGGACAAGGAAAATCCTTGAAAGTTCAATACCAGTGTAATGATAATTAATTAATTAACTACCAATGATGAAGAAGTTATGCTAAAAATTTCAGTAATTATCCATGGGAGAGAGTAATTGCTATGTTTGATTTCAATTAATTATAAAAAGTAATACGCGTAAAATGTCCAGATAGGATCAAAGTATCGCAGATCTCGTGTCAGAAAGGTTCCATTCCTGGTCACAGGCATAGATGTCCTATCTATTCTTCTTACAGTGAATTGAACGTTGACACTACTAATATGGTGGCTCCTTAAAGAGTGGTCAACAAATCTACCCTTCCTTCTAATACCCGAATGTCAGCATATGGGTGGTCATGGGGAAAAAAAGGATTCAAATATCAATGATAGCGAATATCAATGACATTTATAAATAGCGAATTCTTTATGAGTGCACCATGTATCAAAACAACAGGCTGTAAAACCATTATCCTTACTCATAGTTGTCAATAACCAAGTTGCCAATTGTCCAATAATAATTCAGATTTAAGGAAAAAAGTATATTGTAACTCTTGGGGTAAAGTTTTTGTTTCATATTTCATTGAAATATAAAACAGAGATTGAATTTTGCTGTCTTCATTTCATGAATCACTGCTCGATTGCCCAACTCATTTTCCCGTCAAGTACGTTGCCCGACAGCTCATTTTCTCGACAGGTACGTTTGTCATACGGGTTCGTTTACCTAATAACTCATTTGTCCAACAATGCATTTGCCCGACAAAAACCCTAAACCCTAACTGATTGGCAGATATAATTGCTTGAATTATTCATTAATTTTTTAAAAATACTAATTGTAGTATTTTTCAAAAATTAATACGTAGACTAATACTTTTGTCTACACTCTTTAATACAATGCTCTATTACAGCCACCATCCCATTGTATAATTTTTTATTCCACAGACACAATCTTATATTATCATCTATTAATCTATTAGTTCAGCGTCTGAACAGTTCATTTTAAGACAGCAAATGACATTAGTAATTTGATTCCTCAAGTCCTTTTTATCTTATCACCCATTAAATGTGAATATCATCTTGAAATCCCTTTGAATGAAGTGTAGGATGAGGCCCTTAGATTCTTATTCCAAATTATAGTAATCTACAATCAAATTTGCAATAGTATAACTAATATGAATGAATATGTCTTATAAACAATAGCGAGCATTATTATATAAACTATAACGAAAAATAACAACAAAAAAAACTAAACTCATTTTCCTAACATGCCAGTCCGGTCGGGAAAACGAACCCATTGGGAAAATAAATAGTCGGGAAAATGCATATGTCGGGAAAATTATTTGTCTGGCAAACTTACTTGTCGGAAAAACGGTGTCGGGTGTTTGAGTTGTCGGGCAAATGATCGGATCCAACAATGACTTATTGCATTACAAAAGCTACTGCAAGGCATTTGCAAAAATACAATAATTAAATTATTCTTTTAATCGATTCTGATCGATAGATGCGATAATTAAATTAATTCTGTCGGTTTATTTCAAAAAATTTAGTTATGCAATTTAAGTTCTGTCTAGCGCGTGCTTTAATTGTTATAAAAAAATTACTTTCAGAGTTAAAAAAAAATCATTTTCAAAAGTTAAAGAATAATTTTATGAAAATTACTTAAAATTTTTATTTATTACCTACTGAAAGATATTTATTTAAAAAAATGCTAGTTCAGTGACTGAAATAATTCCATTTGCCTTAGAATAATTTAAGTGTGTCAATTGTCAAAATCATTTATACAACGATACTTATTAAAACAACAATCGCTTTTAAGAAGAAAGCCTACAAATTTGTTCGTCATTTAAAACTGCGTCATTTTTATTGATAAATTTTATCTGTTGAATAATTCTCGAGAACTTCTAAAATACGCTTTTTTGTTTTTAATTTTGCAGCTCAAAAACAATTGCTTAAATGTATTAATTAAAATTTTGATAAATTAAAATCATATAAAAATTAATATGCCTAACAAGTCAAATATTATTCCACCATTAAGGCTCGTATTTCCACCATCCATAACACTATTATAATCCAGCCACTATAATAGTGTTAGCGTTTTTTTTTTAAATATTTTGACTAAGCACACTGTAAAAAAAGTATTTACCGCTATTTTTGGTGTTGAGACATACTAAAATTCTTACAATGCAGATAGTAACATTGTATTAACTCTGTTACAGCTATTTTATTTATTCATATTTTGAGTGTTTGCTTATTGGCTATTTTCATGCACCAATTTAATAGCTTCATTGCAAAAACATTTCATTTAAAAAACATTTTTAGTTATTTATTCGGACTAATTCTCTCAAATAATTATTATTTCGTAAATTTTATATAAATTTTTGCATGATAACTACAGTTCAGTACTTAATATTGGGAGCACAAATTACTTCGGTCCGTTGATGGCTGTTATGAATGTTTCAGCTGGTTTCAATTTATATCGCTTTGAGTTTTTTAATTTGTTGAATATGTCAAATTTTGTGATGGCTAAGCACCATTTGCGGCAGTTTCTGCTTTAATTGGAAGAAAAGTACTACTGAAGAGCTTGTAGAAGTTTATGGTGACAATGCTCCAACTGATAAATCATGTAGAGAATGGTTTCGACGTATACTATGAGCTGCTACAACCTGACCATTCCATTACGGGCGATCGGGATAGGCTACAATTGATTCGTTTGAGCAGTGCATTACGAGAAAAACGGCCGGAATACGAGCAAGTTATTCTTCTGCATGATAACGGTCGGCATCATGTCGCAAAAGTCATAAAAATTATTTGGAAGTGGGATATTTTACCGCACCCGCCGTATTCACCGGACATTGCTCCTTTCAATTACTGGTTGGTCCGACGGATGCAGCATGATTTGGCAGGTTACCGGTTCTCTTCTTTCGCAGAAATCAAAAATTGGCTCCTAACTTGGATCGCCTCTAAAGATGAGACACTTTTTCGAGATGGAATTCGAAAATTGCCTGAGAGGTGGGAAAAAGTAGTAGTCAGCCATGAACAATACTTTGATTAATCTGTTCATTCATTTTGTTCTGAAATAAATGCATTTTTGACCACACATAAAATAAACCGAACTAATTTGTACTCCCAATATTTATTAAATTTCATTTACTAATACATATGTAATGGTAAATAAAATATGAAATTGTAACAAATACATTCTCAAATCTAAAACTAATACAAATTTCCTTTTTCAAACGCCGAACTGTTGTTATCGGGCAAAACTTTTACAATACTGACGAAATAATAATTATTTGAGAGAATTTGTCCGAATATATTAGTAAAAATGTAATTGTTTTTAAATGAAATGTGTTTGCAACGAAGTAATTGATTCTAATGCGTATAAGCGTTGTCAATAAACAGACACGCAAACAATGGAGAAATAAATAAATCAGAGAAAAAATAAATACAAAATTGGACTATATGCTCTGTAAAAATTTTAGTTTATCTCAACACAAAAAATGGTGGCAACTCTTTTACAGTGTACTGATTAATTTGTGCAGTGGTACCCAATTTTTTTCGGCTGCGGAACCCTAAATGCTTCTTTTGGCAGAACCCCGAGACTTAATGAATAAATTTCATTACACATTTTGAACACATTAAAAAACTATCAATTATTTTCAAAATATGTAATAATTTAAATTTCGTTAATTATTTTGAAAGCGTTTAGAGAAGGAACAATGGAAAGATTGTTTTCATCATATCGCTTTATCATTATTAGTCCTTAAATTATGTTTTGTCTCAGACAGTTGAAATTACAGGTCTGGAAAGGTATCTTGTCTAGTTTTTTTATCAAATTTTAGTTCGCTCATAAACTGAAAATGAACGAGATGAAATATGGTTTCCATCAAAATAAAAAGGAAGAAATTAAAAGTTGGGGATGGTAATCAGAGAACTTGTTGAATTTGGAAATTCTTATTCGATGCACCGAAATAATACTGAAACTTATCAAAATTCATTCGTTTTATTGTCCTTAAAAAACATTGCTTCGAAATTTCCTTTCTCAAGCATTTCAATTACATAATTTCATAAAATTAACGGAAATATTAAATGAAAATGACTAATTTATTGAATATAAATTCAATTACAGGTTTCGAAAATCATGACTGGTTAAAAAATTTCCTAATTTTCGGAACCCCCTTGTGACGCTTCTACGGAACCCTAGGCTTCAGCCGAACACTTTTTGGGATTCGCTGACTTATCGCATATAACATAATATCCATAGAATTAATAATTATGTGCATTTAATAGTATTATTTTCATCTTTTGAGAAGTGCTTATAGTTTTCACTTATCATTTTACAATTGAATAAATGCAATAGGAAGTAAACAGGAAATTGAAATAATAAATCCTTTAATTTACTAGAATTATGTTTTATATTTTGTTTTACCATTGAATAAATAGGATAAGAAATAAACAAGAAATTGAAATAGCAAAGCCTTTAATTACAAGAATCTACTAGAATTATGTTTTATTTTTCATTTTATATTGAATACATACAATACGAAATGAACAAGATATTGAAGTAGCAAAACCTTTAATTTACAAGAATTTAGGAGAATTAAGTTTTATTTTTCGTTTTACAATTGTATAAATACAATAAGAAATAATCTAGAAATTCATATAGCAAAACCTTTCATTTGCAAGAATTATGTTTTATTTTTCGTTTTATATTGAATACATACAGTAAGAAATAAGCAAGAAATTAAAACAACAAGACCTTTGATTTACTAGAATTATGTGTTTCGTTAACACGCACACAAGCCAAAAGAAAATAGATCGCATAAGAATTAATCTAGATCCGATAGCGTAAAATCTTATTTCATCCCTTTTGACCTAATAAACACTTCACTGAATCTATTTTCTTTGTATCTTCACTTTGGTCTAAAAATATTAGTAATAATACTAATTTTGTAACATACCAAAATGTTTTTTAACCTGATTCTCTATAAAATAGAACAGATTTGTAATTGAATACTCAGACGGAAGAAAGAAAAAAAAGTAAGCAGGTTTCCAATTAAATTATTGATATCACAGTCAATTTGATGAACTTGTGAAAATATGATTACCAACATAAAATCTGATTAATTTCTTTTAATTTAATGCTAAAGCTTTGTAAGATTTTAAATAAGTTTGATAACAGTTTTTAACTCTTTGTAATCTTGAATTTATTATGTTTTTAAAAAAAAAGCTTTTTGAAAAACCTAATTGGTAAGGAATTTAATTATTTCTAAATTTGCATTTAGTTTATTGAAGATATTATTTTCCTCAATTATGAATTACTTTTAATTTAATGTCAACTGTTATAAGTTAATTGTTTTTAAAAAACATGTGGATTACATTTAAGCAATTTATATAAAAGTACGCTTAAAATTAAAATTCCAAAGGTGAATTATGAAATGCAAGATTTAAATGCCCATGATTATAAGTAAATAACTCCGGCAACTAAAGAATTAGTTCACAAAAAGAAGTATCGATTTGGATTTAATTACTTTTAACAAATACGTATTTAAATTTCTTCAGGATGACATAAATGATACTAACTCTTATTCAGTTTACTGAACAATGATTAAGAGTGAAATCACTTGTTAAGAGACGACTTCTAAAACATTTAATTATTCTAAAACATTCTAAAACATTTAATTATAGGACTTTTTTAAGTGAGGGGCCCTGGTGGCTCAGAGGACAGAGTGTTCGTCTTCCAATGAGGAGATCCGGGTTCGAATCCCAGCGATGGCTGATCGATGCGAATCCGCATCCGGCTTAAACCGACCACAGTGCTGACGTGAAATATCCTCAGTGGTAGCCGGATTATGGGTTAGAGTCCTTTTTGCCGTCCGGCTAATCGTGGGTGGTTCTCGTGGTCTTCCTCTCCATGTAACGCAAATGCGGGTTAGTTCCATCGAAAAAATCTCCACGGAGGCAAACTTCTCTCAATACTTGATTCTGGAGTTCCCTTGTCTTCTGGATTGGGTTCAAAATTACAAGGTCACGGAGTTGAGCATTAGTAGTCGTGAACCCAAAAATTGGGAGGGCTATTCAACGATGGTTGTAAAATAAAATAAAATAGTAATAAGCAGATTTGAGCCACGGTGGTTCAGGGGATAGTGTATTTGCCTTCCAATGAGGTGAACCAGGTCCGAATCCTAGCAATGGCTAGTCGATACAAATACCGCATCCGGCCTGCATCGACTACAGTGCTGAAGCAAAAAATATCCTCAGTGGTAGACCGATCATGAGTCAGAGTCCCCTTGCCGTCAAGCTAACCGGGGAGGTTTTCGTGGATTTCCTCTCCATGTGAAGCAAATGAGGATTAGTTCCATCAAAAAGTCCCTCCCATTGGCAAATTTCTCCCAATATTTGATCCAGGAGTTCCCTTGCGTTGGGTTCAAAATTACAAGATTACGGAGTTGTGCATTGGTATAACGTTAACTTAAAATTGGGTCGAATGTTCAACAATGGTCATGAAATAAAATAGTTAAAAGCAATCCTTGCTTCGAGAGACAGTGGCTTAGGGAATAAAGTAGTCGCCTACGAATGAGGTGAAACCCATGTTCGAATCCCAGCTATGACTGGTCAATACGAATTCTGTTCCCGGCTGACACCGACCACATTGCTGACGTAAAATATCCTCAGTGGTAAACAGATCGTGAGTTAGAATGCTCTTGTGTCGGGCTAACCGTGGAAGGTTTTCCTCTCCATGTAACACAAACGCGCAAAAAATCCTTCACGATGGCTAGCTTGTCTCAATGTTTGATCTATGAGTTCCCTTGTCTTCTTGGTTGGATTCAAAACTACAAGGCTACAGAGATGAACATTGATAGCTGTAAATCAAAAAATGAGCTCAGCCATTCAACGCTGATTACAAAATAAGGATTCTAAAAACAACCGAATGAGAATTTAGGCAATAAGTTTCATTTTATAGAAAACGTATTCCACACATCTTTTCTCTTTCTTTTGCTATGTAGGTGATAATTACAAAATGCGCTTAAGGTATGTAGTTCCAGAATTACAGCGCAATATATTTCCAAAAAGATGAGATATAAAAGTATCGCTTTATTCGGTGGGTTAAAATAACGCTTAATAACTTTTAGAACTTTAAAGGTTTTTTCTAAAAAAATTAAATTAGGCGTTCAGTAATTTTGAATAAGTAATTTAATACTGTGTTTATATGTTTAAAAATGTACCAGTGACTTTATTAAAACAAACAAATATTGATTTGGATTACTCTTAAAATTCTCCATCATAGATTACTCTAAAACGAAAATATTTTTCAAAAATTTAAAAAAAGTTTGGTAGGACGTTTCTAAAATTACTGATTGTAAAATTGTATGATTTTCTGAGTAAAAATTTAGTGAAATTCTAAATTATCACGCGTTATATTCTCCAGCTATTGGGTGAGTGACAATCTTGTATTTTACTTGTTTTGATAGATACTACCGAGCAACGCAAACACGGAGAAACAATTATAGTAAAATTACCATTCTTGTATGTTAAAGATATTTCTGGTAAATAAACCGAAATGTACGGTATTTTTACCCTTCATTTGGTAATTTTTACGTTCCTTATTGTAATGGTTTGTCTGTAATACTGACATCCAAAATTGTAGTTCTTATTACTGAGGCACGAAAAGTTCATTAGCCATTGGCGACTAATAAATTTCAAGTGGCGACTGTATTTTTAGCTTTTTAATTACAATCTGACATTTTTTTATATTTTAATATTTATAAAAAAGTTGGTCCAATAATTTAGTTCAAACGATATAATTTTTCCCCTTCTTCATTCTCGCCTATATTTTCCAAAATCATCAGAGAAAAAAATCATATTTTTTATCCTGAAAAATGAGACTGCATGAAAATGAGACTGAAAATTAATGATTAAAAAAAAAATTTTAAATTAACATTTTGACACTCAAAAATGAAATTTAAATCAAAAACTTTTTCAAAAACAAATTGTCTCCTTGCGTTAATAAAAGATAAATGACTGAAAATAGAAAATTAAAATTAAATAAAAAATCTGCATTATAAAATGAGAAAGAAGAAAAATTTTAAGATTGGTTCAGACACCAACAAGAATAACCTTTTTCGCAAAAATAACTCGGTTATTAATTTTTGCGAAGATTGATGTACAAAAATCCCACTACCCAACCGAGTTAAGTATATTTCGGTTGAAATTGATCAAATATGTACCAAGAAAGAGATCAAATATGTAATAATGAGATACCAAAAAAAGTATCTTTTTATGCAAAATAATAATTATTATTTTTATTATGCATAAATTGATGCTAAAAAATCACTCTACTATCAAAATTATATAAAGGTGAAAGTGAAATTGATCAAAAATATGTAAGATAACAAGAAACAAAAAAAACTTGTTTGCAACAAAAAAAAAAGAAAATCTATATAAAGTTAAACAAAGATTGATGCTGAAAAAACACTCCATACCTCAGAAATGAATACATTTTGTCTGAAACTGATCAAAAATATGAACTATAACAAAAGATACCAAAATGAATTTTTTTAGAACATTGGTAGAGAAAGGTACTCAAAAAGTAACCTATTATGTAAAAAATAAAATCAATAATGAAGTTTAGCAAAGATCAGTGTTCAAAAATCACTCTACACATCAAAATTAAGTAAATTTCGGCTGAAATTGAGCAAAAAAAATTTTAGCATTAAAAATAATATACATCAAAGAAAATAACCTACGATGCAAAAACAAAAAACAACAGTTATTAAGTTTTGCAAAGATTAGCGCAAAAGAATAACACTATCATAAGAATTATGGGCCTTCGCTAAAATAGTTGAAGTACTAACAAAATTTGTATCATGAAATGTGGTCCTTGTTTTAATAAATTAATCATAAGATGTTTATCAAAATAATACTCATATTACATTTATCGACATATCTTTGAAGACACACTATGCTGAAACAATATATATTTTTCACAAGTTCGTCATTTTGCAGTGAAAGAATTTTCTATTCGTCAATGCTCAATTTATTCCCCTAATTTCTAAGTGACATTCTGTAATGGCATTTACAATCCAGTGCCACCTGAAACATCCATAAATTACGATGAATGAGAAAAAGGCCATTACAGGTGCCCAGATCTACTTAATTGTCACTCAGTTTGAATGAAAAGAATTTTAATCCTATCAGAACTGTGATCACATATGCATGATCGCGTGATTCCCCATTCACGGCTAACGGTATCCTATATGAAACGAAACTTTTTGATTCTAGCTCCCCAATATCACACGGACGAGATCTCAATTCGAGTATTATACCTCATATTACTGCGTATACATACTCTTTAGCACTCTCAGAAAGTGCGGGAAGTGCTTCTTTCAGTTGGTCCTGAATAGGTGGAATCTAAGTGGTTGCTCAATCAGGAATCAACCAATGCAGAATAATTTTCATTTATTTTGATAAGTAGTTCACAGTCACTGGAATATTTTTGGCGTATCACTTACAGTCTCTGGCCATATTATTAGACGGTCGCAAAATTCTCTATAAAATTATAATTATCAGGTAATACTATACAGCTGTATTGTTTTTA
The DNA here is from genome assembly GCF_043381705.1 of Parasteatoda tepidariorum. Taxonomy (NCBI): domain Eukaryota; kingdom Metazoa; phylum Arthropoda; class Arachnida; order Araneae; family Theridiidae; genus Parasteatoda; species Parasteatoda tepidariorum. The sequence continues at coordinate 56,625,290 of NC_092215.1, read as the reverse complement.
CTCGGACGAAAGGCTTCTGTATCAATTGGTTAACATTGTAATGCAATATGTTAAAATTAAATACAAATAGGAAGCATATAAAAAATTTCCCAAATAAGAACCAATTACATGTATGTTTAAATATAAAAGTATTGCATATAAACTCGTGCAAATCGTGTAATTATTAAAAAACTACAGCGCGTCTAATAATTTGATCTAATTATTATAATGTACAAATATAATGCTTGAGATAAAAAATGTTCTATATTTATATAATATATCGTCTAATGTATCCTATCGTCCAATTTATATCATATATCGTCTCATTTAACCAATTGATACACTAACGTATGCAAGTGCAAACCGGTTTCAGTCACATAAAAACAATAAAGCTGTATCGTATCACCTGATAATTAAGATTTTACATAGAATCTTATAGTGCGTTTAATAATTTGGCCAGGTACTGTAAGTAGATTTTGTCTTTGATGGATAATAAAGACAAATAAAAAGAAAAAGGTAAAACCGAAAATTGCAAGTTTTGACCCAAAAGAGGAAATTTGTTTGAAAAAATGATAATTTCTTTTATTCGCAACAAAGTGAAAATTCAAGGAAGTGAAAATGACATGAAAGGATTTTTGAAATCATTAAAAGGTCGTTGCAGGCCATAAAGAAGGTGGGGTCCTGGTTCCGCTAACTTGCGCATTTTGAGAAGGGTGCCTCAACTTTTTCTCGTGTGGCTACGGTGAACGATTTCCGTTTTAAAAACTCTGTGTTTTATCTAATTTTCAACTCATTTTCGTCACAAGAAAATAAATTAATTTGAAAGTGGACTGTAGTCCTAGAATTAAAGCTTGACCCTGACGGCTATGCTTCGTTGAATTGACCGTTTACTGATTGAAGATCATCCCAAACAGAGGAGAGACAGTTGTTGATCTAATGACCCATATGAGCAAGCAACAAGTTTTGGACCATCGCATTCAGTGAATATTCTTCGAATTTCATTTAACCGTCACTTCTTCAAAGAGAGAAGTTCGTTCTGTAATTATGATGTTGTTTGTCACACTTTTGGTGTTTGTTTTGGAAACCGTCAATTCTCTTGATGTTTCACTAAAACATGTTATTGATAGTCAACCTCTCCATTTTGTTGACGGTCCTGAAACAGAACATCATGTCTTGAATTCTACAATTATTTTGAAAAAAAAAGGTTATACAATCGGACCGGTGTTTTACAATTCTAAAAAAAAGCCTGAGGAAGTAGTAAATAATCATTATATTTCACCCTGGAAAAGACCTTTTACACCATTGGAAATTATCAACAATAATCATAAAGGTGAGTGATTTATTCTCTGTGTAAAATTATGAATTAATGTATCAGCTAAAAACAACATTTTTATTGCACTCTAAACGCGCTAGAGAATTCTGAACATAATGTACAGTCCCTGGCCAAATAATTAGACTCACTATAAAATTCCATGTAAAATCTTAATTATCAGGTGATGCGATACAGCTTCATTGTTTTTATGCGACTGAAACCGGTTTGCACTTGTTTACGTTCTGGTATCAATTGCTTAAATGAGACGATAGATAATATAAATACGACCATTGGATAAATCAGACGATATATTATATAAATATAGAATATTTATTATATCATGAATTATATTAGTATATTTTAATAATTATACCAAAGTATTAGACTCACTATAGTGTTTTAATAATTGAGTGTTTTGCACTAGTTTATATGCAATACTTTTCTATTTAAACATACATGTAATGGATTTTAATTCAGGAAATTTTTTATATACTTCCGATTTGTATTTATTTTTAACGTATTGCATTACAATGTTAACCAATTGATACACGAGCGTAAGCAGATGTAAACCGGTTTCAGCCACGTAAAAACAATGAGGCTGTATAATTAGGTTAATTAGGATAATACATTAAATCTTACAGTGCATCAAATAATTTGGCCCAGGACTGCATGATAGTAATTAAGGATAACCAACTTTGTACGTTATAATCTTTTACCCTTTAAACGTTGTAGCCAAATTTTGAACTGAATGTATGATAGCAATTAAGGACAACCTATTTCATACATTCTAATCTTTTACCCTTTAAACAATGTAGCCAAATTATGAGCTTACTGTATGGTAGGAATTAAGAACAACCGACTTCACACGTTCCAATCTTTTACCCTTTAAACGTGGTAGCCAAATTATAAACTTAATGTATGGTAGCAATTAAGAACAACCAGCTTCACATGTTCCAATCTTTCACCATTTAAACGTCGTAGCTAAATTATTAACTTAATATATGATGGTAACTAAGAACAACCAGCTTCATACGTTCCAATCTTTTACCCTTTAAGCGTGGTAGCCAAATAGTAAAAGTGAACTTAATGTATGGTAGCAATTAAGAACAACCGACTTCATATGCTCCATTCTTTTACCCTGACGTAGCCGAATTGTGAACTTCATTTGGGGAACCAGTACGGTACTTTCTAGTGAATCGGGCGAGATGTAGTTCCTGAACTTTAATAAACAGATTTTTACTTTATGATCTTAAATTTTTTTATTAAAAAAATAGTATAATCCGCTTGTTATACTAACAAATTGAAAGTAAACTTAATTAATGTCATAAGTTTGAAAACAAATATATTTAATTGTTAATTAAGAAAATTTGCCAATTGCAAAATTATCAATCTATATAACTCTACACTTATATTATTAAACTGAGGATATGATATTCTAATATTTTATAGCTTATATCTTATTTAAAGAATTTAATTTTCTTAAGTTGGTTAAAGCAGTTCAATGCATGAGTTTTATTAATAAATTATTTATAAATCTTAAAGTGCTAATATATTGTAAATTAAATTCCAAAAAAATTTAAAATAAATAATAAAATAAAATTTTTAGAATTGGTCATCGGTAAATGTAGAGAAATATTATTGTGACTATAATGAAGCAGAAATTAGGTAACGTAACTGAAAATAACTTCGATAGCTTCGGATGATTTAATAATTATTAACGGAAGATTAAATTAGATAAATACTATTTTAGATTTCCTTCAGTACGATGCCGTTCCAGAAGAAAAAATATTTAGGACTACAATTCTGAACTTAATGTATCGTAAAACAACCTGCTTTTTATGTAACACTACTAAGTATTACAATGTTTTATATTGCAATGTTTATATTGCTCTCAAAATGGGGCAGTTAAATTGGGAAATTAATGAATATTGTAACAACAAGAAATAATCTATTTTTTATATTGCAGTGTATAATCTCTAAATGAGATAGACAAATTTAAAGTATCGTAACAATTAGAAATGATCCATTTCTTATATTGCAATGCTATATTGTGGTGTCAAAATGTAGTAGCCAAATTGTGAACTTAGTATCATCGTAGCAACTCGAAACATTTTATATTGCAATGTTTTACTCTCTAGACGGAGATAGACAAATTGTGAACTCAATGTATCGCAACAGTTAAACAACAACCGTCTAAATTATTAACCACATAATTTTATTGCTTTATTTGTTTGAAAAATAAGCAGATAAAGTTCTAAAAGTTATTAAGCACTATTGCTCTTTGTAAAAAAAAAATAAAAAGAAATTAATAAAAAATAAAAAGATATCGAATAATAGTCTATCATCAAAAGTTTATAAACTGTTATCGAAAATAGGGAGGGACTCTTAAACCAAGATTATTTGGAGAGGTGCGTCACAGATCTTTTATGGGAAGTGGTTTAATGTGTGTCTAGAACAATATTGAATTCGAAATGTGGACTGAGATGATAGCTTCTAAAATTGGTTGCTTTGATAATGGAAAGACAAAATGTTGTTTTTAATAAAATATGGTTCAATAAAAGCTTATATTCATTACTTTATGTATTTCTTACAATGACTTGCGAATATGGAAAGGGACAATGCATCCAACTGACTATAATATACACACAAAACTCTATTGTTTGTTTGCTTTTATAAAATTGAATTTTTTAACGAGTAAATATTTGGCTCAAGAACAATGTTTAATGAAGAATATAATTCTATTTTAAAACAATTATAATAATAAAGTTTTAGGGCGTTAAAATATTGAAAATTTAAATACCTGAAAAATGTCACTATTCCTTATATTTATAAATTGCAGAAAGCTTATATTTATTGCTAAGTTTATTTCTTGAAATGACTTGCAAAGATGGAAACCAAAGGCATTCAATCCATGATTATAAACACTGAATCTATTGTTTTTTATATGAAGTTTAATTTTTTGGCTCAAGTAAAATGCTCTATAAAGTGATTTTAAAATAAAGATAACAATTAAGAAATTATTAAACGTAGGATTATTGTAAATATTTCATAATATTTTCAAAATTACTGTATTTCCCTCTTGCTTCTTTCGTTTTTCTTCGTTTTAGAAATGAGCTTCGTAATATTTACCGAAATTTAAAAATGCTACTCAAGTAATGTCTTACTTTATTAATATCAGCAGTTTCTTTAATAATTTGAAATTTTCAGTTCTCGAAAAAGGGGCCACATGTTCTTAAGAGTGATCACTATAAAAAATGCTACAACTGGCCACTGGCCAGAAGCAAAGTATTCTAATTTTGCCCAATAGTTTGTCGGAAATATTAGTTTTAAACATAAAAAAAAATTTTGTTTTCCTGTTTAGTTTAAAATATGAATTGATATTTTTCATAATTCATATTCTGAATTAGATTCCTCTTGAATATAAATCCACAGTTCAAATATGGATTTAGACGCAAGATATTTCATACATTATTAATATCAACAGTTTCTTCTAATTGTTTTAAATTTTCAATTTTTGAAAAAGTAGCCACATATTTTTGAGAGTGGTCAGTGTTAAAAATGTTACAACAGGAAAGAAGCAAAATTTTTGGATTTTAGCCTATATTTTATCAGAAATATTAGTTTAAAACATAAAAAAATTCCCCTTTCCTATACAGAAAGAATTTAATTTAAAATATGGATTTAGATTTTTCGTAATCCTTATTTTAATTTAAATTCCTTTTGATTCTAAATTCATATTTAAAATATAGATTCAAATCCAAGAAATGCCTTACATTATTATTATAAACAGTTTTTTTTAATCGTTAACAAATAAACAGTTATAAAAACAGTTTTTTTAAATTTTCAATTTTTGAAAAAGGGGCCACACGTTTTTAAAAGTAGTTACTTAAAAATGCTAAAACTGGCCACTTGGCCTGAAGTAATGTTTTCTGATCTTAGCCTTTATTTTCTCGGAAATTATTAGTTTTAAACGTAAAATAAATTCCGTCTTCATATAATTTCCCGATATTTTTTACGTATATTATTTCAGTATTTTTCATTTAATATTATTTTCTTTTTTTTTTTTTGCTCTTATTAGAGGTTTCAGAGACATCTAATAAATGGTTCAGCCCCGGGCAATTCTGCTCGTTAAAAATTTCTTGAAGAACCTCAAAACACAAAAATTGTGTGGAAATTAATGAGCGATAGTGCAGTTTAGACAAACAAAAATAGATATTTTACAACATCATCTAATGACAAAGAGAAATTAAAGAGGTCAAAAATATCAATGTAGCAATTTATTTTTTGCTGTTCCTGCCTATTATCAAAAGGATGTTTATGCTATGTCATTCCTTAAGAAATACAACACATTTTTTTTTATCATTGTTATAATAACCTTTTAAATAATTATTTTTACTTTTCTGAATTCGTCCTAAATTTGTATTCTATTTTTCTTTCTTTTATTATCACTCTTTTCACTCATAAATATTTGAAACAATAGACTCCAGACTTTTGATGGTGTTCTTCAAAACTTTTCAATTAAGTAAAATACGTGCAAGCATTTTGAAACCGGTGAAAAGTAAAAGTTTTAATTTTAAACTGAAAACAAAATTCGTCTGAGAAAAATTGATTAAATTTAGAACAGAAAAGAGGCTTAAATATTTAATTAGGGGAGAGTCGGGTAGCCCCGCCCACTTAAGGAGTATTGCTTATATTTCTGTATAATATTGAGTAATAATCAATATTTCTGTATGTTTATATTGTTTTGACATCTAATTAAATAATGCAAAAAGAATAAACCAAAAAAAGAATAGTTTAACTTAAAAAAATAGAAATTTAAAAAAACATGTTTTTCAGCTCTTTTCAAAATGTGTCGGGTAGCCCCGCCCAGTTACAAAAATTATGTTTTTTGACTGTTTTTTCAGGTGTAAATGAAAATGACCAATGTATTGACAATAGATAAACCTCATTTATCATTTTTATCACAAAATTATTTTATTTATTACATATTTATATACTTTTAGTGAATTCTATCATTTAATAACAATCATTTAATAACAACAATATTTGTTGTTAAAAATGCATATAACATTCAAATTTGAAGCAATAAAATAATAATCTTTGCAACCGTACATTTATCGACGAAATAAAATTGGGCGGTGATACCCGACATTCATGTGAGCGGGGCTACCCGAAATCCAATTTTTTTGTAAATTTGTAATTACTCGAACAATTTTTCACATATAAACTTCTTTCTTTGTGCAAATTAAGCTTAAGACTACATACTTTAATGCTGTATGTATAGAAAAAATTATTTTTTTAGTATTAAAATGAAGTATAATCGAAACATTCAACCAATTTTTCTTAATTTCATGACTACTGTATCTCAACATATTTTCAAAACTATTGTTTACCATGTTAACAGCTGCATAAAATAATTGCTTTGAAAATAATCTTTTTTTAATATAACAACTAATGTCCTATGGCCCATTGATTTGAAAAAATATTCTATACATATGAAATTGACAGTGGGCAGGGCTACCCAACTCTCCCTATATTTGTACAAAAAGCTTAAGTATTTACAAAATTATTAACTTTTACAAAAAGTCGCCAACGGAACGAAGCTCTATAACCTTGAAGAAAAACAATGAAATGAATGAACACAAATCTTGCCTGATTCGGATATGAGGATTTCAATTATGAATTTAACCTTGCTTCATTTTTTAAAATGATATTTTTTATCTGTTTGTTGTCGAAATGTTGAAAAACTTCATATATAACAGGGGATCGCATAAATGTTGCATTTAGAAAATAGACACTTTTCTATTATGAACTGTTTTCTTTGTCTGAACAGAATATGATGAGCCCCATGCGATGACATTTACTGGCATGGACACCTATGCAACTTTAATGATAATAACTGCGGAATCTGCTATTTGCAGCAAAATTTATTCGATCCCCTATTACGTATAATGTTTTTCTTTCGACAAAAAAAAAGGCTAAAAATATCATTTCAAGGAAAACTGGAGAGAGAAATCAATGACGTGTAAAATATCCAATAAAAGATCGTAAAAAAATTTCTCAAATCTCATTGATGGAAAAAAAGTGCCCCGATTGTAATTCATTTTTAGGAGACCAAAAAATTCATTTTTGAAGTAACTTTTCAAGTTCTAAGATATTAAGATAGAAATTCTGTAAAGTTTTGATAGATATACAGTCCCTGACCATATTATTAGACACACTATAAGATTCCAAGTAAAATCTTAATTATCAGGTGATACTATACAGCATTATTCTCTTGACGCGGCTGAAACCGGTTTTTACTTGTTAGCATTGTAATGAAATACGCTAAAAAAAAATAATATATTAATGCAAATAGGAAGTATATAATATATATATCCTAAATAAAAATCCCTTAGATGTGTGTTTAAATATAAAAGTATTGCATCGAAACTCCTGCAAATCGTGTAATTATTAAAACACTGCATTGCGTCGAATAATTTGGTCTAATTATTATAATATACCAATATAATACCTGATATAATAAATATTCTATATTATATATCGTCCAATTTATCCCACCGTCAAATTTATATTATCTATCGTCTCATTTAACCAATTGATACACTAACGTAAACAAGTGCAAACCGGTTTCAGTCGCGTAAAAACAATAAAGCTGTAAAGTATCACCCGATAATTAAGATTTTACATGGAATCTTAATAATTTGGCCAGGGACTGTATATATATATATGTACAGAAAATTGCAACACCATGTAGGAACTATGCAAATTGAATCAAACTTACATTAAATAATAATACATGCAAATGATTAGAATTACAAAGTGATTGCAGATATGTGGAGCAAGAACCGATGATGGGTCTTTTCCATGCATGTAAAGGACAGTAAATATCAGTTGAAATGAGTTTTCTGTGTTGCGGTAAACGTTTAATTAGAGGTCAATATACCTCGTCAAAAGTGGCAACGCCATATCAGCAACTGACGGAGTTCGTACGAAGCCGCATCATCGATATTCGAGAGGGCCCGCACGCTGTGTTATGTGTTTAGAAACGTGCTTAGAAAAAAGGGACACAGGAAAAACAAACAAGACGGAATGGGGCATACAATAGCACAACATTTTGGGACAACAGTCACCTTTCCGCATAGCTGTTTCGGACCGTATAACGTCCTCTCGTGTGTTAGCACAACGTTGGAGCACGACTACATGTTGTCTAGCTCACCATCTGCTGCAGCATCAATTGCGTACAAGAATTCCTTTACTCGGGATTCCTATATATCTGAATCACAAACTCTTCCGACTTCAATGGGCTCAGCAGCAGGGTTTATGGCTTTCAAAGTAGTAACAAATTGTTTTCTCCCACATATCAATCTGCAATACAATGATGAAAGCGTCGGATGTTACAAAGGGGAACGTCTGTTCACCATACTGCACAAATGTGGTGTGGGGAGCAATGTCAAAAAATGACAGATGTCAAAACAAATGCCAGACAAATGTCAAAAAATGCTCTCTCAGTACCCCGAAGGTTTTGCAAAAGTCCAGGAAGAAATACACAAATACATAAAATCACGAGAACATAATACAAAAATGAGAATACAAAACTCACAGTAAACTAGTCAAATAGCAAATTCATGAAACTAACTCAATATAAAAGAAACATTGGAAATAAAAGAAAACAACGCCCCCTATTAAAATGTGCAGTAGGAAGAAAAAAGGAAAGATTGCTTAACAGATTAATATAATGCTTAACTGGGGCTGCTCAGTCAAGACTTTCACCCTGTCAAAAGAAAGAAATAATAAACTAATATTCCTCAATCATTATCCAAATTAAAATTATTACTGTAATTAAAAAAATTATTTTTTTCTGTAACTTTAATACTAATTTGTGCAGTAGAATTTTCAAAAATTTAGTTTTTTTCTCAATTCTTAAGAATTAAAATAACGTTGAGTGTTTTCAGGAAGCAAGAAATAATTTTTTGCGAAATAATGATTTTCCTTTTAATTACTGTAATGTTAAATTTTTGATTCGGAATATTAGTTTATTATTTATTTCTTTTAAGAGGGTGAAATTAAAGTCTTGCAGCCCAGTTAAGCATTATATTAGTCTGTACTGTAATACATTTGCAGAGAACGCTCTATTAAGGTTTAGAAAAAGATGTTTGAGTGAATTATTGTATTATACCAGTAATTTATCTATATAGTTCTTAAACTGTTAAACGGGATACTTTTAAAAATCAATTTATTTAATATATTGATATATTATGCTACATCTGAACATTTTTTAAGTAACATTCAATTAAGTATGCTCCGCAATTATCGATTAGTTTAAAAATCTATATTTGGAAAAAAGCAAATAGAAATTTATGTAAGTAATTATTTAAAAAACTTTTTTGAAATCTAAAAAATAGTTTTTTTTTAACTTTAACTCTAAATTAACTACATAAATTTACTAATTCATGGTACGCTGCGTGCACAGTATTTCGTAGAACTAGGTTACAAATTGGTTTACTTGAGGTTTATAAAGTAAGAAATGCTACTTAATCCATTAATGCCCAACACATATTCTATAGCGATTTTATAAAGCAACTTTACGATAAAAGTGATAGTACAAAATGTTTAAACCAAATGATATTTTCTTCAGTTACCTATGAATTCATCTCTGAAAATTTGCTGTAGTGTCCAACTGAACACAATTATAAATTATTTTTATTATTATAATTTTATTACGGTAGACATAGCTATCTTGTTTCTGCAAAATAATAATGAGACACTTGCGCCACCATGTTTTAGTTTTTTGAAGAAAAAAGAAACGTTCCTTTTGAAAAAGATACTAAGCACAAATGGGTTTATTTTAAATTCGAACAAGACTTTTTTCTTCGAAAACTATTTGTTTTTGTTGTTATTCATCTAACACAAAATTATTAAAAAAAATTACTTTATTTAACTTTTAGTTATCTTAAATTTTTTTTTCAAAATTCGAGGAGTAATTCACTTCAAAATTCGTTGTAATTCACTTCAACAGATAAAATATTTTTGCTTCAACAAATCTTTTAAAAGCACTTTCTTTTTTTTCTCCATTCTCATTTTTTTTTTTTTCATTTCTTATAACACCAGGCGTAACAATTGTTCTTCGGTTGATGAAATTGATTGATCTTGCCGAAGGAGATATGAATTTTGTGCTTCGGTGAATTTCAACGATTTCCTTTTTTTTTTTTTTTTTTTACTATNTTTTTTTTTTTTTTTTAACTTTGCAAATAATTCATTTTTGTTTGATCATCAATTTGCAATGTACCTTTACATGAAAGATGGATTACAACGAACACTCCTCGTTTCAAAATAAATAGAAATAAATTAAAAAACAATAAATTACTAAAGTATTTTATAGGAATTAAAGCTTAATAGTAATGAGAAAAATAGTTATCGTTTCAAATACACAAGTGGGCGACCTTTGTGCTAAAATACAAACTAAGGCAAACAATGTTAAGGAGCACAAGAATATTTATAAAATACGGACAGCTGTTTTGGATGCTCAAAGGGCAACCTTCATCAGTGCAACAGAAAGAAATGTTTGCTTGATATGAGTGGAATCTCGGAGCTTGGCGCGAAGCGCCACTAACCGATTCATCTATACCAGTTTGCTTTAAGCTCTCAGGTCATAGGAATATTAAATCTTATGTTATAATAGGGTATAGGGAGAATTCCCCCATCGTTAAATGCAAATAACAAAATAAAAAAACAAGTAAAGAACTATCAATTGGATATGATAACACAAATTGAAGGTGCATTATTAAAATAAGACAAGATTAAGATAAGATATATACATAATATTTACATAACTATTTACATTATTATGTTATACTAGCATATGACTTATATTAGTGTATGGCTCTGCTATAACAGTGACCCGGTCGTCCTGGTATTCAACCACTCGTACCGAGTTACTCACTGTACTAAACTTAATGGAGCTATGGCTTGCCCAGATCGGACCCTTTTCACAGAAAGAAATTTGAACTGAACTGAGTTCTGTTACAGTGTACCTGTTCGCGAAGCGGACACTTCACACTTTCATCTGTATTTGTGCCCGTGGGTACCTGTATTAATGGCATTGCAAGTGGGTAATGGCGGTGAATTGCGGTGGCGATGGTCAGATTAAATCTGCATTTAATTTACACGCATATTTAATAAAATAATAACATGATTAAATAACACTAGCGGATGGTTAAAATTGGTGCAGAAAGAAATGAGAGAAAACAGGGTAAATATAGAGAAAGGTGACGTCGCAAGAGGGTTTAGAGCAACGGCCCATAGGAGGGAAGGGTGAACGGATGACGACGAATAGGAAGCAAAGAACAAAAAGGTGGTTAGTTTGGTTTAATCATAGATTTCCAAACAGGAGAAAGATAAGGAGCGCTGGATAGGCCATTGACCAACAGTTTGGAATTTTTGAAAATATGATAAGACTCGTAAAAATCTAAATCAGAAATTGAAGAACAATTTTGAATGAATTTAGAAGAAGAAAAATTAAAATTATGATTGGAGTCCCAACAATGTTGGGCAATAGATGTACGTGCCGTGTGAAGGAACATGAAGCTTATGTCAAAAAACAAGAATTTAAACGCTCATATATTGCTCAACATTGTTGGGACTCTAATCATAATTTTAATTTTTCTTCTTCTAAAGTCATTCAAAATTGTTCTTCAATTTTTGATTTAGATTTTTACAAGTCTTATCATTCCGATCACCGATTCAGATTCCAGACACGGTCGAAGAAGGATGTCCTCTTTCGAACCGGCTATCATGAACGACGACGGGACTACTGGCAAAGGACAGTCCGAAGACAGTTGCGGGGGCCAGACCCCCGAACGGTCGGGCATCTCGGGCGCCTTTAGCTTTCAAACATCTCGAGCTTACCCATTCACCCCAGGTCTTATCAGAGCTCGTTATTGACCGGGATATGGGAAGCGCGGCTCAGCCTGGGCCATGGGATGCGGGACTGTCCAGCGCTCTTTCGACACCGACGGGGACGGCTACGCCAGAAGCTCACGGATCGTCTGAGTGCTTCACAGGACCCAACACGGTTAGGTTACAGGCAGATAATATAAAAAACATCGATGAGGTTACCTCGAACGTGGAACTATTTCGGATCTGCGAAGAAATCTATCATAATGCTATGACAAAGATTAAGGATGATAACATCCAAAAAATCATCGAAACCTAATATGGAATAGTCAGAAAGTTATTTGACCAATTCAGCATGAAAATAAATGAAATAGAACTGTTAAAAGCAGAAATTGATAGATGGCAAAGAAATTCAGAGTCGAGTGGCGGCCATAAAAAGCCTGAGAACCAAAATTATAACAATTTAAATAAAAACCAGCCAAAATTAAATAAAATCTCAACACCCAGAAGAGAGAAAGAAATAACTATCCCACTTGGAAATAAATTTAGCATATTTGCTACCGAAGAAATTGAAATAGAAAGCAATGATATTATGATCATAGAAGAAACAATTCCTAATAGAATGAAAGGAAAGAGGAAAGCTTCTCCCGAGAAAAATAACTCTATAGAAGCAAAAAGATTAGCTACAGTAGACGATAAAATCACTGTGGTTGAAAATAATGAGTCAGATTCTCAAAATATTGAAAGAGACAATGAAATAAAGGAATTAGAATACGAAGCACCAAAAAGAACAATTTGAAATCCTCCTATCATAATCCTCGTCTCAACTGATCATGTCCCTGTAGTCGCACTTATCGGAGAGACAATACAATATACTCTAAAGTCACACAGAAAACGAACTAACACCTTTATACTAATATACTTACAACAAAGGATGACAACCCAGAACTAAGCTCAAATGAAGACATTAATGACGCCATAAATAAACTCACCAATGACCTACAGCTAGCCTTAAATGATGCTACAAAAACTAGCATAAACAAAGACAATTATATGAGGCTACCTCAAGAAATTAGAGAACTAATTGAATATAAAAATTATATCAGAAAGAAATGGCAGAAAAATAAAAATCCAAATGACGAAGCTGAACTTAATAAACTGACTAAGGAAATTAAGAAAAACTGCCAAATTCATAGAGAGCAAAACTGGCAGGGCAAAGTCGCCAGCCTATGCACAGAAGATCAAGCTATATGGCGAATGGGAAAAAGCCTAAAAACAACTAAAACTGTAAATAAACCTATATTACACAATAACACAAATGTATATAAAGATGAAGAAAAACTGAACATTTTCGCAGACTCTATTGAATCACAATTCCAAATCAATAAAGAACCCTCGGATGTTGATGAAGATAGAATTGCATTTAGTATCTATAACAACTTCTTTAATGATCACAGTAATTATGTTAACACTATTGAAGAAATAAATAAGACTGACTTCATTAATATCATTAGAAAGTTAAATAACAGAAAAGCACCCGGTGAGGATAATATCAACAATATTATAGCAAAATACCTCCCAGATAACAAACTGCAGGAATTAACCAGCATATATAATGCATGCATTGGAAACAAAATATTCCCAGATGTATGGAAAAATGCAATAATTATCCTCTTCCCTAAGTCGGGCAAGGACTCGAGAATAGCCTCAAATCATAGGCCAATTAACTTATTACCGACATTTGGCAAAATATTTGAAAGGCTCCTACTAAATATACTACAACATCACTTAAACTTTATACCAAAACAACAGTACGGCTTCCGAAAAGACCTTTCAACGACGAAGCAGTTAACCAGATTAATTAATTTCATAAGTGATGGAATTCATAAGAAAGAAACTACAGCCCTGCTTATGTTAGACGTGGCGAAAACCTTCGACCGCGTCTGACATACAGGGCTAATCACAAAGCTAATTAAAAATAAGCTTCCACCAGACTTAATTCACATTATCAACTCTTATCTCAGCAGTAGAACTTTTCAAGTTAAACTTAGCAATAAACTATCAGATAAAAGACAAATTAGAGCCGGATTCCCGGACCGGCACTCTACCTTATATATACTCATGATTTCCCGGTAGAAGAAGGAAACATAAATTATCTAATTGCATTCTACGCTGACGATACAGCACTAGCTACAAGATCGGTAAACCCAAATCATGCTGTAAAGAAGCTAAATGACTATATCCCAGTCATAGAGGACTGGTGCGCTTGTAATAAAATTTCTATCAATACAGATAAATCTCAACTACTAGTAATCAGAAGGAAAAAGAAAAATAAACAAATCACAGATAATTCCATTCTATTCAATAATACTATTCCAAGAGTCACAAAAGCAGACTACCTTGGACTAACAATAAACAATAGGCTAACATGGAATAACCATATAGAGAAAATCTGCAGCAGAGCCATAGCAGCCTACTCAAGTCTAAGACCGATTTTGAACCACAACTCTAATTTGCCCTTAAACCTCAAAAGGCTTCTTTATATAACACACATAAGGCCTATCATTACATATGCAAGCCCTGTCTGGAATTGCATCACTTCTACCCAAATTAAAAGAATAAATGCAGTACAAAATAAAATCATTAGAAGATTGACTGGGGCTCCACTCTACATCAAGAACGATGCTCTGAGAAGAGATCTAAAATTAGACACAGTACATGAATTTATCTGCCAACTAAATGCAAGCTTCTTTGGAGACGCCCAAAACTCAAAAACAGCAGATTTTAACATGATACTGGATAAAGAGTTAATACCAGAAGCTGGTAATCATAATCCGATTATAAACTTCTTTCTAACAGATGGCATCCTTTCAAGCAAATTTAATAAGACAAACAGATAGCCCCCCCCCCTTATTATCAACCATACATACACAAACACAGTCAAGACTCTTGGCCTACAGCGATCCCGGTGAAGGAGTAACCCTATATGGTCCGATCCGGGCAAGCTGTAGGTCTATTAACGTTAGTACGATGAGCAACCCGGCACTAGCGGTCGAGCACCGGGACGACCGGGTCATCGTTATAACAGAGATACACAATTTGCAAATTATGTAAATATTATTATACTTTTCATATTTCACCGGTATATAATTTTGTATATATTATATTTTTCATTTGTTATTGACTGAAGGGACTTTCCCTGCAATTATCAGACTATGAATTATCTTCAGCTTTAACTTAACTTATACACAGATTTGACTGTAATTTAACAGAGGCTTCGCAGCCAACACTCGAATCCTTTTCTTTGCCAAAGCCATTTAGTCTCAATTGTTATTTCATATCACCAGAAGAAGGAGTGAGATGTCCGCTTCGCTGGCAGATACTCTGGTACAAAACATATCAAGTCAAATTTCTTTCTGTTGCATTGATGAAAGTTGCCCTTTAAGCATCCGAAACAGCTGTCTGTCTCTTCAACGTTGTTCGCCTTAGTTATTGTTTTGTTTATTAAACTAAGCAAATTTTAAACAATCATTTAAAAATGCCCTTCAATATTTCACTATTAAAATTTTAATTTAATAATGGAAAAAATATATAGCTAATACATCCGTTTCAGGCTCGAATATTTTCTTAGCAAACCATTCCAACAATTTTATTTCATTAATAATATTAACAAAATTTAAAAAATTTTTTTATTTTTGTGCTGTTATGCAATTTTTCCTCCTGTCCGTCCTAAAAAATTTTTCCTAGATATTTCAATTTTTTTCACCTCTATTTATTATAAAATGTATCTATAATCTTAATTAATAATATCGTAATTAAAATAATAATCTTAATTACCTAAAAAATTTATCCATTTTACCAATCCTTTAAGTGCTGCAGAACTCTATGTAGAATAACTTTGGAATTTTTTTTTTTTTCATTAATGAACATTTTGTGTAAGTAGATTTGAAAAAAAAAATTGGCAGTGATAGCTTTAGATAGTTTTATTTGGCTGTCGATGCCATCATAAGCGTTAGAAATCAGATAAAAACATTCTTTTGAGAGAATAGTAAATTAAAACTATCGAATAATAAACCAAAATATTTCATAATAAAATCTTAAGTAATTATTCAATGAAATTTACTTTACTTTTTTTATTTTCGTGTTTAGCCAAAATTAATTCACAAATGTCTAATTGGTAGAAACAGAATGCTTGTTTCCTAATGTTCTGAAGAAAAATAAATACATTTTTGTTTTGTTTATTCATATGGAAGTGGCAGACATTTTCAGTTACCCCTAATATTTATTTAAATTTGGATACTCGGATACTATTGGATATTATTTCAATTTGGATACTTGCCTGACTCTTACAAATAAGCAGCTATTTTTAAGAGTCAAGCAAGGTTGGATATTTAACATTTTTGATTTCGCTGAAATTTTCAGGATATATTCTTTATGTAAAACTATTAGAAGTTTGTTTTTTTATTTTTGCAAGGAAATTTTTTTTTCTTGAAGCTTTGAGAAGGTGCGTCAAAGCTGCTGATTCTCTGAAATTTAGAGAGAAACACATCAATTTGCAAGTGGCAATGCTTCTTGTGAAACGAGACAATCACGACACTAACCCTGATTTTATATGTTCCTCTACGTTCACACTATCATGACATAAATACTTTCCGTGGACTTTTGTATCGAAGGTGAAAGATCATTCAATACTGAGACTTCGACTGTTAGAATCTACCAGTCTAAACGGTGAAGCACAAAGATATATAATTCGTTAAATGCATAATTCCATTAACATATGTGATACATATTTGACATGATTTTAAAATTGACCTTAGAGTAGCAAGAAACTGAAATTTTGCACAAATTTCAAGGTCATAAACAAGGTTATTATCAAGGTCATCAAATTTCAAAGTCAAGGGCTTTCGGTTTTAAGACAAGTAGGAAATTTGTTGGAAAAGAAGTATTGCAGAAACACAATGAATTTACAGGCCAATGGTTACAGATAATATAGCCCTAAAATTTGACACCTGAACTTGCGAATAAGAGAAAGAATTATGGGAATGCTTGTTTTAAAAAATGAGGCCCAATATCTGAAGTTCCACACTCACTTTTTCCTGAGATAATCAGCAATAACAATTCAGAACTTACATTTGAGGCAAGGGGGAGCCATCTGGACATATTGTTCCATTCTAATTTTTTTAACGAATAAAATCTCAATCATGTCGTTATAGTTAATAAATTAAAAGTTCGAAAAACTCTTACAAATAAATAGTGCAGTACATAGCTGTGCAAGCAAGCGAAGGTTTACATACTATGGATTTTTTAGGACTAATACATAACTTCCTAATTTTTTTAACACACTGCCCACCTTATAAGTCAAACATTTTTCAACTCCTTAGGTAAAAATTTCTTGAAAAAAAGTTTATTAAATAGTTTTGATGCAATGCAGTTATGATTTTCCGGTTATTTTATTGAAAATTCCTATTGACCAATAAATTTATATTTAAACTTTTATTTAGCCATTTTTTGCATCGAGGCCTTCACGTAAAAATTGTAAATATTTGTATACAATGGAATTCCTTGTATTATCTTTCAACTTTAATTAAATAATCAACTATATATTATCAATTTAGAAATTAAACTACATAGTTTTCATAAATCTTGAGAAAATAATGAATATAATTCGGTAAACCAGTGATCTTTCAATGTTTCTGGTAAATAAAGTGGTAGGTCAAACTTATTTAACAATCAATTCAAACAGTTTTAATTTATATGTCAACTGTAGAAAATTTTAATTTTATAGAAAAAAAGCATATGAAGAAAGTTTAATACCTTTTTAAGAAATGAAATTTGTTTTTTTAAGGAAAAAAAACGCGTTAAATCAAAAAGCATAATAACCCTTTAAGTCATTGGGCAATATTTTATGAGGTCCCACAAAATTTTCATTAAAATTATGGAGTCCCCACACCAAAAAGTGTAAGAAACTCTGGTATAGATAATAAAGATGAAAAAGAATCATCGTTACATAATTAGTAAAAGGTACTATACTTTACAATCGCAAATAATTATTTGCTGCGAACTTTATTGTATAAAATAACTTTCAAATGGGTTATTTTAAAAATCTAAAACTATTGTAAGATTATTTTCAAGGTGAATAAAATAAGAAAAATAATATTTAGTTAAATATTGAGAAAAAAGAAGTTTAAATTTCGAAAAGGAAAAAAAATTCCTCAAGTTTTCTTGTGCAAAAATTTTCCAGGGTAAAACAGCAAACTGTAATTAAGTCAGTAATTATTTTTTTTAAATAATTTCATACCAAATAATTGCTTGAATAACATTTATTGTATGTAGAGTTAAATATGTATTAGTTTTTCGATACAAAACAAACGAAATATTAATGTGCACTTGATATTTGAAATAATTTTCTTACGTAAATTGTACAAATTCATTGGAAAATCTTAACGCCCTCTGAAAGTTCTCCTGGGAAGTGGTAACACTCACATTGAGAACCGAGGATTTAATCAGAAAAGATTAATGAAATTAAAATCAACTTATAATTAACAATTTCAGAAAATTTTAATTCCTCATTCTGAGCATATTAACTGTTTTGAAATAGGAACTTTATTTCCAGCTTCAGGCCAGAACATAACGGAAAATTAAAATTTGTTAATAGTCATAACTATATTTATTTTATGTATCTTTTGTGAAATGATACAGATAGTTTCACAACTTCTCTTGGTTCTTTTTTAATTTTTTCTCGTTTACATCCAACTAAATGGTGTTAAACTTGATGTATCGGCTCAAGGGTAGTGACATATTGTTTCGGTGTATTTTTTTGAGCAGAATCAAATTAAACCTCAACCAAATCTATAGAATTATCAGTACACAAGTAATAAAAATTTGTATATATAAAAAGTACTGTTTTGCACTTCTGCATATTAAAGGGTTTGACATAACTATATAGACAAGAAATGCATTTGATCACAGGTATGCTAGAAATCAAATGAAATCGAAATCAAATTGATATAATTAATAGTTTTGAAGTTGTAAGAGTCAAAATGACTTAAAGTATAAAAAGTACAGTTTTTCTCTTACAACTACTATTTACACATACATTTCTATCTAGTCAGCCAAACTGTACACGAGAGTTCTTATATAGGAATGAAAAAACTCTAAAAGAGTATAAGTCAAAATTTATGCTGTTTTAAAATAAAATGTAAACTTTTCGTCGTATGAGTATAATTCTTAATTCGATACAGCATAAAATTAAACATACAAAAGTTAATTTGCTCAAAATAAGGTATGAAATATTTATCTGTTAATAATAAATTGACTTTTTCTCATTTATATTATTCTAAAAAATTCATATGATCCAAAATTCACTTATCTAAATAGCCCTGTTTTAGATTGTTGTTCACCTCGGGGGAACTCCAGATATTCATATTGATCCTCAAATTTCAGGGCCATAAAAAAACTGTCTTTCAATTTGTTTCTGGAATGGCGTCCTTTCCAACAAACTTGTCCAATAACCATGAAAAATTGTCTTCTGTTTCTTGCTAATACCCCTTCAGTCGGAATATTTTTATAGCTTCAAGATATTCCCTTCATTTGGAATATATCTTTTAGTTTCAAGATATCTCCTTCAGTCGGAATATGGCCTGTAGTTCAAAGTCATATCATTGCGTCGGAATATGCTTCAAGATATCTTATTCAGTTAAGCTTCAAGGTATCCCCTTTAGAAACAATAGCGTCTTCATCATACCAGATAAAACAAAAGTTTTTCTGATGATTATTAATTAAGTTAATACGGATTAAAAATTGGTGTTTACCGGACGTCATGTCCAAAGGGCTTAAGGCCATGCTAAATATATTCCACACATGTGTTTATTTTTTCAGCTACTACTCATTAGTTTGTATGCACAGATCTTTGTGGTTCACTGTTTGTACTAGTATATTTTGGTGGTCAAAGTATTAAAGCGACTCATTTCGACCTCTGACCTTTGAAGCAAAGGTCCACTGATAGTATGATGTGAATACAGTAGAAAATAAAATTATGATTTGTGCGTTGATTCACTCGTTTCAAAAAAAAGTATTTCCACTTGTAAATCGATGTGTTTTTCTCAAACTTCTTAAGTTTTGACCTCCCAACCACGAAAATAAAGAAAAAGAAACTTCGATAAAAAATTTAGCAAAAACGTATTAATTTTACATTATGTCTAATAGTTCTAAAGAAAATATCCTGAAGAAGAAACATGAAGAACATATCCTGAAAATCAAAAATATCAAGTATTCAAAACTGCCTGATCTGCCCGAAAAACACTGGCTCTTAATACTAATCTCAAAATGAAATTTTGTTTTAAAAACTGAATGAAAGATGTTTTATTTTTAAAGAATATTAAGGATGTTTTTATATATTTATCTTTTAAAAAATCCCATTATTTTCTTGTTAAATTCAATAATCATATATAGAGTTTACTGTTATGACCAACCTTACTATCTATTTCCAGGATCCTTGTCAAAAATGTAGCCTAAAAAGTGTTCACATGGGGAGTTGTAAATTAATATTTAACCAAGAAAAAGAGCAAATATTATATTTTTAATTATAAATTCATTTCATAATTTTGCTATAATAGTCAAAAATTTGAATTGTAAGATATGCGACTTTTAAAACATGTATCATCAAATGGATAAATACAAAACTGTGAAATAATTTCTTAATTTTAAATTTCAAAAAAACGAGTTTCTAAATTTTTAATTCCGGAGAATTTTAAAATTTTCATTTTTACAAGACTATAATCGACTTAGTTGTACTTATTTGTACAAGGAAGTCCGATCGTCGGCATCAAAGATTTGAGTTGTCACTTAATGTTTTCTGTACTTCTTTCACTAAAATTTTTTTTAATTACGGGATTAAGTGAAAATAAAGTTCCTTAAGTTTGTCATAAACTTTTGCTTTCAATTCATTCAAAACGATTCATGAACTCCCACTACTATGTTAAAAATTTTAGTGTATCTAAGCACCAAAAAATCAAATTTGGAGAAGTTTTTAAAATTGGATTTCTCAGGTACTATTCGACCGATTTCGCTCAAACTTTGTAGTTCGTCATGCAAAATTACATTCTTTAAAATGATGTAAACAATTGTGTACCTTCACAATTCAAATTTTTTCGACCATTAATAAATAAAATAACAAATATTTACCAAAAGTTATACCAAAAATTATTTTTTGCATGGTTTATCTTTAGATAAGGATTAGTGCAAAAGTTTTACAATTTGTTAAATAGTTCTCGATATATGGGGAAACACGCAAAAATTAAAACTAACATTAAGGGGTTCAAACTTTAAATTGCTCTCCTGACCAAACTATTGGGGCCATATTTCCCAGATTGTGGCTACCCCCTATATTTTGGGTGTCAGAAATCCGAATCCGTCGAAAAAAATGTCAGTCGTTTTGTTGAATTAGATGCCAACTGAAACCAGTAGTAGAATTCCAAGTGTAACAGAGGGGAAATCACACAGGCATTTTAACATAAAAAATGTATTAAATATATGTGAAAACAAAAAAATTGCGCAGTAATGTGCTACTTTAAGGTGCAATGTTTAATTAAATGGCATGATATTTCCCTGTAACTATTTGTCAAATTTGAAAAATGTCCCCTCTGTTACGTTGCATTTTTTGAAATTGATAAAAATGTGTAAAACAATTGATAAAAATGTGTGTTTTAAAACCCGAATTTCATACAGCACTCTAATTTTACCAGAATTTCTTTTCTCTGAGCATGTAAGCACTTCTCACATCAAATAGGTGAATCTCAGCCGGTAATGGGATTTCAAAAGTCATATAAGAAGATAATAGAATTTTTTAAACACTTTCAGTCCGTATTTAATCTGCAAATTGAAGTGTAATCCATCACAAAAGCATTGTACCATGAAATCTTTCCAAACTACTGAAAGATAAGTCAAGTAAAACAAAGTAAATATTTCTTCTCGGAGACTTCTTATAAGTTAATTCAATCGAAACTTAATTTTATGTTAATTCCTTTCCTGGCAATTAAAAAACGTAATAATAATCCTTAAGAGAAAAAAAATGCGAAAACACAAATTTATGAAGTATATATTTTAAGTTGCGTTTTAAATTTTTTTTGTGCAAACTAATGTATCTAAAAAAAATTATTTTTAACCTGTGTAAGATATTGTTTATATTTTATAATTAAAATATTTTTTCATCATGCAAAAATTAGAAAATATTTTTTCATAAATTCAGTTTTAGTAAGCGAGTTTTATAATAAGGTTCCGCAATTTAGTACCAGATTTATTTCAAATAAAAATAAAGGTCTAAACTTTCGACCGACTACCCCACTGAAACATTTTCAACGTCACAGACATTATCCTTTATATTTCAAAATAAAATTCATGTTTATTTAAAGGAAAATATGCTTTTGCGTCGTATTTTAATGAAAGCACTTATAAACTAAGAAAAATGAAGTCTCAGCCATGAAATATACTACATAGTAATTAGGAAATTTCATCATTTTATTAAAAAGCTGGCTGTTTAATTTTTGTCGAACAAAACCACCTTATTGAAATTGTATTATTATTATACAGTACAGATTAAGATTTGCAGTAGTTTCGTTACTTTTTAAATAAAAGCCCTTTTAAAAACACTTTTTTTTTCAATCGGTTATTTAAATATTGTTTTTATACAATATAGAATTTCATGATATGTCAAACAAATTGTTTACTAAAGATAGTATCAATGTAGTGTATCTGATAATTTATACTAGGGACTTAAATAAATCCACTATGTAAAATTAATGATTACATTTTGTTTTTAAATTTAACTTAATATAAATTCAGCTTAATCTAACATATATTTAGCAAAATTTGCAAATATAAAGAGCTTAAGAATGTTACATAAAAGGTTTAAGCTTAAATTTAAGTTTAATTTTATTGAAGCATACTTTATATAATTAATTCTGTAATAGAGTAGCAGAAAAATATCTTTATTTTTTGTCTTTTTATCTTCTCTTAATTCAGCTTTTTAATTTTTAATCAGGCCGACTGGCCAGTGTAGGGGGCAGGGAACTGTCCTTGCATCAGAAAGGTTCTGGGTTCGAATCCCGGGCAAGGCATGGATATTCTTTCCTTCTCTGTACTATCTGTCCTCACTGTGGGAGTGACGTTGGCCCACCTAATATGGTGTCCCTGAAAGAGAGGCCAACAAAATCACCCTGTATATGCCTGAATTAACGGATGTTAACACAGGTGGGCATTGGAAATTTAAAAAAAAATTTTTAATCAAAACAATTTTAAATTTTTTTTAAAAAGGTGAGTTTAGCGAAATGAAAAGAAAATTTAGATCGAAAAATAATCTAATTATCTTTAGATAGAAAAATAATCTGCAGTGTTTACTGCCGTGTCGGTGGATTTCTTCTACCAGGTATAAATTGTGTCAGTACTGTCAATTAGGCATATTACCACGATAATAACGAAAAGTCAAAACTAACGTTTTTTTTTCTTCTAATTTATCCTTATAAATTGATAAAGAACATAAAGTTCAAGTTTGACATTTCTATTTTGGTTGGAACGTGTTATTTTGCATTACTGTGAGTTAGTGTGATTAATCCTAGCTTTTCCGATAGTTACAAAATATTAAAGTAATCAAATTATCAAGTTACAAAGTAACTATTTTAGTCTTTCTTTAGAATCTGCTAAACACATGGTCAAAATTTGTGATTTCTCTCTTGTCAAAAATACATTACATATTTACCATTGCTGTCAATTAGGCAAATTACTCCTAATTACACCCTAAAATTACAAAATATCGAGATAAAATCTTTTAGTTTTTCTATTTATCTCATATGTTCTGAATATGTAACTTCTATCTTTGTGAAAACGTGTTATTTAAGTATTGCTGTTCATTTAGGTTAATTACCCCTAATTACCGCAATAATAAACAAATATCGATATAAACCTTTTCTTAGTTTTTTCTATTTATCTCATAAGTAACACATGAACCGCGATGACTCAGCGGATAGAGTGTTCGCCTTTCAATGAGGTGAACCGGGGTTCAATCCCGGCGATGGCTGATCGATACGAATTCCGCATCCGACTTGCACCGATCACAATGCTGCCGTGAAATATACTCAATGGTTGACGGATTATGGGTTAGAGTCCCCTTGCCGTCAGGCTAACCGTGGAAGGTTCTCGTGCTCTTCCTCTACATGTAACGCAAATGCGGGTTAGTTCCATCAAAAAGTCCTCCACGAAGGCAAATTTCACCTAATACTTGATCCAGGAGTTCCCTTGTCTTCAAGATTGGGTTCAAAATTACAAGGCTACGGAGTTGAACATTAGTAGTCGTAAACCCAAAAATTGGGTCGGCTGTTCAACGACGGTTATAAAATGAAATAAGTAGCACGTGTTTCAAATATAAGGCCTCCAACTTTTTTAAAAACATGTTATTTTGCATTACTGTATATTTTGGACCAATTATTCTGTATCCTGGTAATTTCAAAATATCGAAATGAAACTTTTTTTAGTTTTTCTTGATATCTGATAAGGAACCAAGTCTAATAAGGAACCCATTAACAGTATTTGAGATCTCTATCTTGACAAAATAGTCAAAGAGTGAAAGTAACAAGAAGAGGACCCTGTAATTATGTTTATTAAGAGAAAATATGATTGGTCAGATTTCGTAACCTAAAATATCTCCAAAACCTATAGTTATCATATTTAAAGTTAAATCCTCGAACTGTTCAAAAGATTGTACTAAGATTGCATCAAATCGTGCTTCGTTTTTTATTATGAGCTCATTACAACCAAAAAAAAAACAACAATAAATCACGAATTAATTGATTAGCACTTTCATCGTGACGGACGAGATAAGTCGTATTCCAGGAATATTTGGATGAGGTAAGGATGAGGTAACTCGTGTTCCGTGAGTATTTGTTGTGCACTAGGGATAAGAAAACTCGTCCTCTACATAAGGTTTAGTTATATTGTTTCAGCGTGCTCAGAACGAATTCTCAAACGAGTTTTAAAGAAATTTGCATTTTGTTTCATAGCACTATAGAAAATTCTTAGCTCAAAGGGTGGGACGTTGCTGCGACGAACGTGTTAAAACCTCTATTGAAATTATATTTTAAACAAGCAACTTTCAGATAAAACTTTTGAACGAGAAAAAGTTGGGGGTTTTTTAATTAAAGTTCTCTTGCTTTTATTTGTAATAGTAATTTTTTTTAAGTAGAATATGTTTTCAGTTCATTTATGTTGCAGATTTAGCTACGTGTAGTTTGAAAAGTTATCTTCAAATCTAAGCAAACAGGCAATACCTGAAGTTATTCATGACTCGATCTAATATTTTTGTGATTACACAGCAATATTAACTTTCGATAATTCAGACTCGATTTAAAGCTTTGAAAAATTACTAAGACTTAATATATCAGATGGCTACGGGAAGTAACTAAATTTATTTATTACTCGACCTAATATTTTAACGAGTACAGTGAAAAAAACTTCAGCTGCTTCTACGATAACTTGTGAATCAATCTATTATTTTTATAGTTATTTTGCTTTGAAACCCTGCTTTAATTTTTTTTCTTATTAAATTTATACATATTTCATTTCGATCCAATATTTTTATGATTACACAGCAATATTAACTTTCGCTTATTCAGACTCGATTTAAAGTTATGAAAAATTATTAAGACGTAATATGTCAGAAAGCTACGGCAAGTAACTGAATTTATTTATAACTCGACCTAATATTTTAATGAGTTCAGGGAAAATAACTTCACCTGCTTCTGCTATAACTTGTGAATCGATCTATTATTTTTATTGTTATTTTGCTTTAAAACACTATTTTAATTTTTTTTCCTATTAAATTCTTCAGGTTCAAATTGGAAACACAAATGGAGCAGCTCTACTACAACTACAACTCTCCCTTACGATGATGTACAATTGCAAGTTGAAGTTATTAACAATCACAAATCAGGCAAGAAGCCATCAACTATAACTGATGTACTAGGTGATCGTGTTAAACATCCTGATATAATCAGATCTTCAGCAGTGAGAGTTTTGGATGCCCCATCTCATTTAAAAACAACAATTAAACACAATAAAATCATAGTTATTCAAAAAAGGAATGATGAAAATTTAATCCAACAGCAAATACAAGCTAATGATATTAAAGGTAACTTTTCAGTTGCTCCAGTTATGGATCCTTGGTCAAATATTCCTATTCCGTCTCCCCCTTCTTGGACACCTAATAAAGACAGGCCTATCAAAAGTGGATCACCCGGTTATCCAAGCAAAGGAGGATTGTCAATTAATGGAGGATCACCTCAAACGGTACTTCCTAATTTGCCGTTCATGCCTTTTTTCAATTCACTTTTCAGTAAACCACTTTCACCTGCAGCTTTGAATACAGGTATGCAAGGTATAAAGGCTATGCAAGGGTTTCTACGAAATTCTCTTTTGGGAGCTATGTTCTGTTTTTTGCCGAGTGCCTTCATTGCACTAACCCTTACTGCAACTCAGAGAAGTAAGTTAACACAACATTCAGTTTTTTCCAGATATCATTGAGCAACAAATTTTCAAAAAACTCCTGCTTCTAAGATAGTTCTCAATGAATTTTTAACGGAACGAAAGTCATCATAGCGTGGGAGGAAGGGGGAAATCTAAGGATAATTTTTAATCATCGATCATCTTATCATTTGAAGTTAGAACAAAGATTTTTTTTACTTAAGTCTCTTTTTTTATAGTAATCTTGTTGATTTTATTCCCCCTTTACCAAGAAACAAGCTTAAATTTTTTTACTTGCGCAATTAGTTTTACTTTTATCTTTCTTAAAAATCAATTTACAATATACACTACCCTACAATAATGTAAAAGACACTTTCAATTCTTAATATTTATTTGAATATCTCAAGAAATGTAATTTTAAAAGAGCTTCTTACATCTTTTTTTTCTTCTTTTTTTTCTTTCTTTTTTTGGTTCATGCAAGTTTTCATACTTAGCATCAAAATTTAAATCATTCAGGGGTTTAAGGGACCAACTATAAATTCCAAAAAACAGGCATTTTTGGACACCCTATGCAGAAAGCCAAGAAATAAGCTCGTAATTTGTATCCGTTACTTTGGTTATTGCAGCATAATAATATTTGTGTTATACCTTTTACCCCTCTTAGTTTTCCTTTAAAATGCACAAACACTACGTCGAAAATTGCTTGAAACTTTTTACGTTTTTAAGAAATTTAAATCAGATTTTTTCCCATTAGTTGCCTATTACGATTCACTGCAAAATTATGAAAAAAATAATTTTAATTTTTTTCCGCGCATGCGCAGTACAAAAGAATTACTTTAAATATTCATATCTTGCTCATTTTTTTACAATTAATTTTTCAAATTTTAAAACAATAATTTTGTAATTAATTTTAAATTGCTCTAAAATTTGTTTTTTGATTTTACTGAATGTTTTTAAATTTGTAACAAAAAAAATATACCGCAAAAAAAAAATTTCTTTTATAAAAATGCTTATATCTCCATAAATGTTTAAACTAGATTTACGAAGTTTTACGTAGTTATTGCAAGTAACAACCAAAGTAATTGTTGCAAGTTATTGCTTGATTTTCTGTTCAAAAATACTTATTTTCTTTCGAAATTTATTGTCTGTCCCTTAAGCTCTTGAAAGCTTTAAACTTAATCGCAAAGTATGAATATCACATGAACTAAACGCTTCTAAAGTTACCAAATAGTTTTTCAAGTATTTCGTGAGAAATTCAAAAAAATATCGAAAACTGAAAGTGTCTCTTCCACTGTTGTAAGGTAGTGCTCACAGATTTATGGATTATTTGTTAATGAAACTTATACATCGTTCTACTTTAAACAATTTAAAAAATTCCTATACTGAATTATTATTATCAACTAGTTATAGAATCTTCTATTAGGGTATCATAACCGCAGTTCAAAAATCGATCTGTACTCTTATATAAAACTAAACTCAGTGGCTCGACAGCCCATACTGGGTCAAGGCCTACCGTGCCCATCTCAGTTTTCTTGACCTTGGGCTCTGGGTTGCAGGAGCAGATGTTCCGGTTAGGTGGTTAGCCGAACTCGAAACCCTCATTGCTTAGTTCCCAAGCAAGCTTGATACTCATTTATCGACCCACTGAAGGGATGAAAGGCTTAGTCAACCTTGCCCGGTCCGAGGATTGAACTCAGGACCTGTGGCACGGGAGCACAAAGCGCTACCACTCAGACACCGGGCGTCATACTGTTATATAGATCATGGATAATTTCGCTATTGTTTTAATCTAGCACAATTGCTTTCAAACTTAGCAGCAAAGTTAGGCTTCAATTAACTAGTATTAAGAGCGAATTATAATAAAAAGCTTTCTTAACAAAAAAAATTAAGGTGATTAGGTGAAAAATTAATTTAAAATACAGTTGCTCATTAAAATTCCGGAACCTTCTGCCTTACTACGTTGTACCGGTGCTTTCCGGTCCGGCTACACTCCTGAACACGAATATAACAACAACAACAATAAAAAATTTAATTGGCTACGCTTTTTTTACTACTTACGCATTGTTTATAAAGTGTAACTTGCACAGTACATATTAGAAACGTCTTAATAAGCTTCGAGCTTCCATACAGTGTATTTACCAATAAGTTTTTAATCGCATATGACAGAAAAGATTTTAAAAAATTGAGTTGTGAGAGATTTTCAGAGTATATTTTCCACAAATGCTTGCTGTGGTTATGTGAAAACTTCTTTCATCGACTTTGTATAGTACACTCTTTGAAAAATTCAACAAAATTCTCCCCACATAGAAAACAAAAAGTATAACCGGCATCACCGTTGAGCTTTCGGTGACTTCCACTTCTTTCCTTATTTCTCCTGGATACTGATTCTGGCGAGTATTTCTTCTGGGGGAATTACTCGTTATTTTGAACGGAGCAATCTATTCTGGTTAGACAATCCGATCTTTAAAGAGTGAATCTCATTCTAAGAACATGTTTCTTTTAATCTACGACCCGTTTCACGCTGATTCAGGGTTCGTCTCTCAAAGAGGTAACCCAAGTTCGAATCCCGGACATGGCTAGCCGATACGAATTCCGCTCCCAACTTTCACACACTGCTATTAATTTTAACTAAAATTGGATACTTTCAACGCCTCCCATAGAAGAAAGCCGTGCATCTCTTGCGTGACGTCATGAAGTGTAAGCAATGTAAGTTCGCTGTAGCCATAAAAATCTTCTTGCAGCTATCGCACATTTTGGTTAAGATTAAAACAATTGAAGCTAACCTATTAAATATATTTATGTCATTAGTTGATACATTTTTTTCATCAAAATAAGTGCACATTATTGTTGTTATGCTTACAAATGTCATTAAAACACATTGCGAAACTGAAAATAAAATACGATTATAACGTGTGTTACGTTAAGTGTTTCTGAACTGCTAGTATATGTTTATGTAACGTAGCGTGGCATGTGGTATGTGAGACAAAGAGAAGAACTTTTATTTTAAATTTATGCAAATAATTTTACTTAAAATGCATGCTAGTATGAAAGATATCTGAGCGTTGGTTTCTTCCAACTTTCTGCTGCTTTGAAAAAAAAATAAGTGGAATCATGGATCAGTGTGTATGCAAAAATTTTTATCGCAATGTTTTGAACCATTAGCACATGTTTATTATTCAAAATAGGCGCTCTTCCAAAATTAGTGTCATTTTTGCGTCATCACATGCTGGTATGAAAGATATCTGAGAGTTGGCTTTTTCCAATTTTTTGCTGCACGAAAAAAGAACTTTATTTATTAGAAAGTAGTGAACAGCGTGAAGCACTTTCACACCAACTGTACATTGTAAACATTCTACAAACGATATCAAAATTGTGCCAGAATTAGTATTTTAGGACGAGAAAATATTTAACATACGGTGTAAATGCACATGACTTTGAGCAAATTATTTTTCATTATAAGCGTTTTGGATTCAACAACACCTTTTAAATTGTACCTGAAAGATCAATTTAGTGCTCCTTCACTTAAGTATTTAACTGTAGCCAATTTCTTTTAATTAGTACCTTCTCTTAATTATTTGGATTGTTGGACATCAAATTCAGAGAAATAGTTTATAGAAACTGAATTTCTTGGCTCCAAATTTATATCCTCCAAATTCACGCAGCCAGCATTAATTTTTTCAAATGCTTTCTAAATGCTTCAAATGCTTTCTATCCGAATCAATAAATTTGATGCAGAAGACACAAAAAAAATAAACGGACCACACAGAATAACTTTTGATCTAACGATTGGATCTTCATGCTCTAGGACTCATCTTAATGTTCGAGGGGGTGACCTCAAATATGCTAATTAATTTGTGCAGATCATATTTTAAGTTACGAAATTAGACACAAAAACGTACTTTCTGTGAATAAAAGTACTTTTTTTTCCGACGGATTTGATTTTCTGAACCCCAAAATATAGGGGATAGCCGTAAACTGGGAAATATGTTTTCAATTAATTGGTCAGGAGAACAGTCCAAAGTTCGGACCCCCTTGATGTTAATTTTACTTTTTGCGTATTTCGCCAGATTTCGAAAAATTTCAGGCTCGTTGAAAAATTTTTACACTCAATAAAGAAATTCGTTCATCAAAGAAAGTTCTACGCAAGAGAAAAAATTATAACTTTTAGTAAATATTTATTATTTTTTATTATTTTATTCAATCATGGTCGAAAAAATTTTGAACTGTAAGGTATACAATTTTTTACATCATTTTAAAGAAAGAAATTTTGCGTGCCAAAATAAAAATTTGAGTGAAATCGGTCGAATAGTTCCTAAGAAATCGAATTTTAAAAAAGCCGTAAATTTAAAATTGAACAGATTTTATTTCAATTTTGTATTTTGCCATGTAAATTTACATTCTTTAAAATTTGCATTCTTTGCCTTACAATTCGAATTTTTTTTAACTGTTATTAAATTAAATAATAAATATTTTCTAATTTCTTTTATTTGCATGGAATTATCTTTGGACAAATGAATTTCATATTTGTGTGCAAAAATTTTTCGATTCGTTTAAAAGTTAAATACACAAAAAGTAAAATTAGCATTAAGGGGTCCAAATTTTAGATCGCTCTCCTGACCAAGCTATGAGGCCTATGTTTCTCAGATTGTGGTTATATTTTGGGGGTCAGAAATCCCAATCCATCAAAAAAGAAAATTAAGAAAAAATATAAATAAATAAAAATCATATGTTCATTCAAAGAAAGTACGTTTTTGTGCCTGATTTAGTAACTTAAAAGATCGTCTGCATTACCTAATTAGCATATTTGAGGTCACCCTCTCGAACCATTAAGATTGGGTTCTAGAACGTGAGTATCCGATCATTGGGTGAAAAGCAGGGTGATCCGTTTATTTATTTATTTTTTTGTGTACTGTAATTGGTAAAGAAGACAGCAAACATCATAAGAATATCGTTGTCAAGAATGTTGCATACTTTATGGATTGACTGAATTTTACAACTAATAATAATAATATTTAAGGAATACCCAATGCCTGAAAGTATCATATTTCAGCAGTCATATTTTCCAAAATTGTTCTTTTATACAGGGTGTTTCATATAGACTACTCTTAATGAGTCTTTTTAGACGCCTTATCACAGTAGAGAAGGGCGAATTTACTAAATATTAGAGGTTCGATTGTGGGAGGAACTATTATAAACACTTTAGAAACACTTTCAAGTTTCAGCCTCCAATTAAACTTGTTTTGATGATTGTTAAATTAGCCTTCCTGTACTGTAATTTGTCAGATTTTGATGAGCATTTCTGTCTCGCTTAAATATTAACCTAGCATACGTTCTTTTCATTTTTATAAGGACTCTAAAATTCATATTAAGGGAAGTCTCTTACGGAACATCTTGTATTTGCTGCAAGTTAATTAGAAATTTCCCATTTTGATGATAGATGCATTCACAAATGACGCTTATTTCTATTTTTGAGAAACATCTGTTCTACACAGGAACCTAATATTTTCATCATTTTAATTTATTTATGTTGAAAAGTATCATATTTAACTTTACGTGGGAAAAAAAGAATTCAGCCATAATCAAAGAGATTTGATAATTAAATACAGTTAAATAGTTGCGAAAAAAAATCTGCTAGATTATTGAATTATATTTGTACCAAAATATAAAACAAAACGTAGTAGTAAAGAAAGTAGTTAGAATTTTTTTTTTCATTCACTTTCAAAAATGCATCAATAATTGAGTTTTGAATTAACAAAATCTCAATGCTGAATAACTGTTTCTCTCAAGTCTAAAAAACTGCAAATTAGTGCAAACTTAAAAAATTATTGTTAGAATTTAAGCCGTGTTTAGAAAATGTTATCTTTAATGTAGAAAAAGACACCATACTGTATTTTATAACCGTAAGCTATTAAAATGCAAATATAATATTTTCCCCTTATTTTGACCAAAATTAAATAAAAATAATGAATAAAAAATATGTTTTCTGCGTGAAAGGGTTCTAAGAAGAAAGAGATGTCTGCTTCAAGAAGTTGTTCAATACGTCATCTCTTTGATGTTAATACAGCAGATATTACTTAGATAATACAAGCAGATATTAAGTAAATATCCGTCTATAGCTAATTTCTTAACAGACAAAACAAATAATAACAAAACATAACAAAAGTATTTGAGTATAAAAAGAAATATAAGCTTTGTTGACAACGTCAGATATGATTTGATGATGAAAAATTTATTAGCTAAATTATAATTAGTTATATTAATTTCTAGGTATTAAACATATTTTTATTTTAAATATTTCCTTTTTAAAAAGGCTTGCACAACTTTATGCGGATTAAAACATAAGTTTAGAGATGTTTTAAATTCAAAAAATGAATCAAAAGATGTTAAATATTCGCAAGGGTATTTGTGTTTCCCAAGCGATATGTTATAAATTCATATATANTATTGTATCAATAAAGCCAAAGCAAAATTTATTAATACAATAGTGTGAGGAGCACTCAAAAAAATTTTTTTTATAAAATAACTACATAAAAAAAGATCATAAAAAGTAAAAATAACATGTAAAAACAGATCATAAAATAAAAAGAAAAAACATTAAAAAGGGGGGGACTATAAAGAGAGTAGCAAAATCACTTATTGTAATTCACTTACTAATGATACTTATTGTTTTTCTTAACTTTCTTAGTATTTTCTTGTATTTATTTATTTATATATAAATATATACATATATATATATAATGAAAAGAGAAGATTATTAAAGCAAAATAAAAATAAAAAAAACAATTAAAAAATTCAATAAAGAGCCGGAAAAATATATAATCTTTTCATCAGCTCACACGATTATATCGGCGAAAAGGAGTGCTTTCTAATATTGTATCAAAATAGCCAAAGCAAAATATATCAATTATATAGTGTGAGGAGCCAGGGCTAAAGAGAATATTCTCTTTAGCCCTGAGCACTCAAAAAAAGTTTTGAAACAAAATAAAACACATTAAGTAATAAATATCACGTTAAAAAAAACAGAAAATAAAATGTATAGAAAAAGCAGAACGAAACACAAAACGAAATCTATAAAGCAAGTAGCGAATTCAAATGAACTTACAAGTACGGGAAAATTTTCAAGAATGATTTAAAATATTCTCGTAATAAGATTACCAGATAACAAAATTTTTTTTTAAATAATTTTCTTCTTCTCTTTTCATTATTCTGTAATTTTTTCCATGCTTAATCTATATTTTGAACTTATTTTATGAGTTCTCTACGCTTGCAGCTTATGCGCAGTAATTAAAACTTATTAATTTTCTTCATCTTTCTTTTTAATCCTTTTTGTATATATATATATAATTAGAAAACTAAAAAAATTTCTTTTCGACATTTGTATTTAGCAGGATCTATCGAGGTAACTAGTTGTAATTTAATTTATAAACGGTAATAATAAATAACACGTTTTTTCGAACTAGAATTCTCAAATTTAGACCAGATCTTCTTTACGTAATGACGTAAAAACAAAAAACTTTATATTTGTAATTACCGGGGTGAATCTCCTAGAAAAGGTCAGAGCACGGGTTACCATAAACAAGATATTTGATCCATTAGTTATCCAAACGTAATAACATCTTTCATATTTACTACCACTGCTCAGCTTAGTAGGCGGAACGTAGTGACATCTTATTTTTCATCCACTGCTCAGTTTATGTTTGTTAAGTCGAACTACTAAATTAATTGCTGCTGAGGCCTTCTTTTTCTAGGATTTGTTGGGTGAATAGAGGATATTTAACCTATTTGATAATAATGCTAAATAACACGAACAGAAATCTCAAATTTAAACCAAGTGTTCTTTTTGAGAAAAATAGAAAAATTAAAAACTAAAAAAGTTTCATACGGATATTTCTCATTATTGGAGTAATAGGCTAATTGACAGTAACTCGTTTTTACCAAGATAGAAGACTTTTGACCACATGTTTTTCATCAGATAAGGAGAAAAACTAACAAGATTTTATTTCAATTGTTGTTGCGTATGCCTCTTTAGGCAGAGGGGTGCAATTGTTCTTGTTTTCCAGTGGAGCCCTCTATGGCCAAGAAATCAACTTCTGCCACACTCATACGTCGCACCCGTTTATAGAGCGGACCCATTCATACATCCATTCATTCATCCACAGATTGTAATTTTGACTTGAATCAGAGAACAATCGATCTCCAATCCAGTACTCTCAGAGGTATTGATTTGTTATGGGAACATGGAGGACTTTGCGACTTGACAGATTAACGTGCGTCAGTCACCATTTACTACACTGGGAGTCTTCGGCCGGCGGGGTTCAAACCCACGAACTCTCGGACATGGGCCCAGCGCCCTACCAACCACGCTATCCCGGCCCATTTTATTTCAATATTTGTTACTATCTGAGTAACTAGGGATAATTACCCTAAGTGACAGTAATACTAAATTACACATTGCTATTAAGATGTAAGTGTTCAATTTTGGACAGTGGGTTCTTCGTCAGATTTAAAGGGAAAAAACAGTTTCAATTCGATACTTTGTAACAATCGGAAAAATTAGGGATAATAATTTATGAAAATAGTAAAACCAAGAACTTTTAATAGTAATCTTAGTAGTAATTGTACTTGTACTTTTTACTCGTTACTCTTAATTAAAGGTATTTTTAATCGTTACTTTTTAAAAGTAACATTCCCAGTAACATGAGCAAAACACTTTCAAATTCTGATACATATTTATTGTACAAGAATCTGTCTGTAACTCTACTTTTCCAGTATTCCAGTAATATGAAATTTCCGTCTTTCCATCTTTCAATTTCTTTAGGAAAGTTTTTTGGCGAAAAACTTAATCCACGAGTTTTGGAATTTTGCTATTAGCGAAATAGCTGAAACTCTAAACAAATATGGTGGATGGAATACACACTGAGCTATAGCAACTTTTGTCAAGTTGCTTTTTCTTTTCATTTTAAATTGCCATCTTCGTTGTTGTTTCTAATGACACTTGGACAAGCCAAACTCACCAGCTACTGGCCTTTTGCCAATTAAGTCCAGAACTTTTCGTTTGACAAAAAAGCAGGATCCCTGCCTATGGTACTGCTCAGCGACCAACTACAGGACTTTCGATTCCACAGATTTTCCGAACACGTATATGGGTGATTCTCACGAAACATGACAATTCACTGTCCCTTGCTCCAAGATCTAATACTATAATACTAAAAGAACTCTTTTTTAAAAAAAATTGATAACTAGCATTGCTGTTAGCATTTTAAAATGACTTTGCACTAGCATAGACTGTTTTGTATACTTAAAAAATTTAATTGAATACCAAAATGTCATTTTCCTGGCATGTCCCAAACATTATTTCCAACAATAACTAGCTTCAAAACTTCCCATACATTTTTCAAAATCTAATTTTTTTTATCTTATCCTATGTGAGCATTTCTAGAATATACGCAGAGGGTATTGTTCACTAAAACTTCGTTTGAAAAAAAAAATTTCTGTCAATAATTTGTTTGTCCCATGAAAATCTGTCATTTTCCTGGCTACTTTTATTTAGTGATTTATAACCAAAATAGATAGCGCCAGGAATCAATATCTTATGTTAAATAGATTGATAAGATACCCTCCTATCTGAACATGTCTTGTTTCATGAATAAAGAACCAATTTTCTGGCTCAAAATCTATTTCAAAAATTTTTTCAATGTGATTAGGTTTTTATACTGTCATTTTCCTGGCTTCTTGAAATCATTAATAACAAAAACTACATAGATTTATCTGAGTTATTTTAAGAAATACTGTTGTTTTCTGCAGAATATAAACGTCTTCGGCCAAGATATTAAATTAAAGTAAAGTTATATGCTATAAAATGGCG
>NC_092215.1:56554424-56588249 GCF_043381705.1 Parasteatoda tepidariorum | reverse complement strand
GGCATGTCCCAAACAATATTTCCAATAATAACTAGCTTCAAAACTTCCCATACATTTTTCAAAATCTATTTTTTTTATCTTATCCTATGTAAGCATTTCTAGAATATACACAGAGGGTATTGTTTACTAAAACTTCGCTTAAAATAAATTTTTATGTCAATAATTTGTTTGTCCCATGAAAATCTGTCATTTTCCTGGCTACTTTTATTTAGTGGTTTATAACCAAAATAGATAGTGCTAGGAATCAATATCTTATGTTAATAGATTGATTAGATACCCTCCTATCTGAACATGTCTTGTTGCATGAATAAAGAACCAATTTTCTGGCTCAAAATCTATTTCAAAAAATTTTTCAAGGTGAGTAGGTTTTTATGCTGTCATTTTCCTGGCTTCTTGAAATCATTAATAACAAAAACAACATAGATTCATCTGAGTTATTTTAAGAAATACTGTTGTTTTCTGCAGAATATAAACGTCTTCGGCCAAAATATTAAATTAAAGTAAAGTTATATGCTATAAAATGGCGAAGTTGTCATTATCCTGGCTGTCAATTTCCTGGCTTATGAATGCCTGGACATTGAAGTGTTACCAGAAGTTCTTTTTAACTGCTAATACTGTAAAGAGGGAAAGCAAATATTAACCTAATACCAAGTTTATGTATGATTGTAATATGCTTGGATGTAATCAAAGTTACTTATTTATTTAATGATTGATTATTATACACAACTTTATTCTGTATATATCAGCAACAAAAAAATTTTTGCTTCTTTCTACAGTGGATCAAAAAGAATTAATTAAAGCAATTTATGGTCCATCTAACATAAAGGCTTAAGTTGAGTTACTTACTATTAACTTAAAATGACTGCTTTGAACTTCTAAGGTAATAATGTCATTCTCCTGGCATTCAAGATTTGGTGAATTTCCATTTTATTTTTTTTCTCGAGCAAATGTGCTGTCTATAAGATATTAATAAGTGTAGCTAAAGAAGTATACAAAAAAAAATTTAGGTTGTTTTGAAGAAAAAAAGTTAGGTTGTTTGGTCCGAATTGTCATGTTTCGTGAGAATCACCCATATATGTATGTATTCGATGGATCTTAGCGGAGTCGAAATCCGACCTTTACGGACCGGAGTCTAATTCTCTAATCACTGGGCCATCCCGACCCATTGCAATCCTTTATTCGTTTAATTGGTGGTAAATCTTTTCTGAATTCCATTTCTTAAAATATATGCCAGCCGGAAAATCGAATTTTCACGAGCTAAGTACCAATCTAAGTTCTATGGGGTGACCTCAAATATATTAACTAATTAGTGAAAATGATATCGTGTTTTCTCTGAATGAACATTTCTATTTTTTAACGTATATGTATTTTAAATCATCAAAATATTGGGAGGGCGTAGCCACAATCTAGAAAATATGGTCGAAATAGTTAAGGCAGGAGAACGGTAAAAATTTTTACTCCTTAATATTAATTTCGGTTTTTGCACATTTCGTGAAATATTGGAAAACTTTTAAGAGAATAGAATAATTTTTTTACATAATTCTAAAATACGTTTCTTTTAAGATAATGTCATGTTAAAATAGCTTTTAATAATTATTTATATTTTTTTATAATTTTTTATTATTTTCTTTAATAGTAGTCGAAAATTTTTTAAATTGAAAAGTATGCAAATTTTACACCATATTAATGAAATTTTAAAAGACAAACACAAAATTTGAACGAAATTGGTCAAATAGTTTTAAAAATGTGGATTTTTCGAAATTTCAGAAAGTATTTGGTCGTTATCATTCAAATTTTATCATTTTTTTGTCATTTGAAATTACATAGTTTAAAATGGTGTTAAATTTGTACAGGGTAAACTAACCAGTGAAGGAACACTTAAGCTTCGCTTGCCTT
This sequence comes from Parasteatoda tepidariorum, assembly GCF_043381705.1. NCBI lineage: Eukaryota > Metazoa > Arthropoda > Arachnida > Araneae > Theridiidae > Parasteatoda > Parasteatoda tepidariorum. The sequence goes on along the minus strand of NC_092215.1, from coordinate 56,586,353 downwards.
TTAAAAAATCATACTAATTTCAAAATTCGTCAGTTTAGTTAAATGACATCGTCAACATATTTGTTACTAAATGCAAATTATGCAAAAAAAAATTTTAGAGAACTTACATAATATTGTTTTAAAGTTTTGGAGATTCAAATAACAAGTAGTAAGAAGACCAAGTGAAGGAACAGCTCTTACCAGTGAATGCACACCCAGTAAAGGAACACTTAATTTTGGTTATTTTTTAATGCTCTTTATGNATAATTTAAAATATTATTACAAGCCTATTCTTAAAATTATAACATATAAATACTTGGAAAATGTTAACTTTTGCTTGTAATCATGAATTGAAAATTATAGTGTCAACATATTAACGCATACTGTTCATTCACTGGGGAATCTATGCCCAGTAAAGGAACGTGCCTGTTTGTTCCCTCACTGGTTAGAAGCTGTTTTTCGCATTTTTAACATACTTTTGATGCGGAACATCACTAAAGGTACAAAAAAATTAAAGTTTATCTTTTATTTTCATCAACTTAGAAAGAAAAACAGTAAAGGAACACTTGTTCCTTCGCTGGTTTTTCATCGTTTGGTGATCCAGTGAATAAACACCCCCTTATCTCAGTACTTGCTTTAAAAAAAGTCATGCTTTAAAAAAATGAAACGTAACTTCAATAACTATATTTTGAATTCTCCTTTTCGCAGTGAGAAAAATAAAACTATTACACGCAATTAATTCCACTTCAAACATATAAGTACAAACACTCACCTTATAATTTTTTCAACGAAACAAGGTGTTGCAGAGATAATAACAAATTCAAAAATTTTTCCAGAGAAGACTATTTAGCCAGGTAATCCAAAACATCGCTAGATGACTTCCTATTGTTCGGCAGTAAGCTATTGTTACCAATCAATCTAAAGAAAAACTTTCAAACTCTTATTTTTAATCAATACATATGAAATGCTCCTTCACTGGGTAGTGTTCCTTCACTGGTTGGTTTACCCTACCTTACATTTCAAAAAATTTTTGATAATTATTAAATTTGCACCTCGGAAGTAAAGGGCACCATATCACAAAAATATAGTTGATTTTAGTATCTTTTACCCCTAGGGTTACCCCTCAGACATTTATTTTTTTAACATTTTAAACTGTAGTCGAACTTTTAAAAAATTGTAAGAAAAATTCGTAAAACGTTTTGCTAAACAAAACAAAAAATAAATAAAAATTACTATTAATTTGAATTGATTTGGATTTCTGAGATGAAAAGTACAACATTAAAAAATAATTAGAGTAACTATCTTAAACATTGGTTACAGTAAAGATTATCATGATTAAATAGAGATATATAAAACTCTAAACTGGAAAATGAAAATTGAAGAATATTATAGTAGTTTCCAGTTTAGCGTTTTTCTCATCTTTATTCCGGTTCAACTTATATGGTTTTAAAAACCGAAATTGTTGTGTTTAAAGAGGAAAATAAAATTATTCAATTTGATTGAAAGAACTCATATTTTGAAGAAATGATAATTTATAATAATGGTGGTCGGAATTATTTTCATGCATATTTTATTTAATATATTTACCTTTTTATTATTTATAAGAAAAGAAACAGACAAGATGAAATAGTTTTCTTGAATCATTTGGTAGATTTTTAAAACTATGAATTTACAAAAGGAAACAAAAAAGTAAACACATAGAATTCTCATTTTCTACCTCGTTTATCACTATTTATAGTTTCAGTATTAAATTTTTAAAAATTAATATTTTTAACTTAGAAAAATATTTGTGAAAAATACCAAATTCTGAAAATGTTAATTAGCACAAAATAATTACTTTAAAAATCCCACATTATTTTGATAAAAACAAAATAAATAAAACTACATAAAGTACACTTAACACTCTCATACAATAAGTTAAGTTTAACAAATTATCAAATTCTTAAAAATATTTATATTATTGAGCATAATAAAATCATATGGATTTTATACATGAAACTTTTGCATATAAAATATTTCTTGGTTCTTTTAATTAATTAAAATGTAAGTTTGTGTATTTTTTGTATTAGGATATTAATTATCAAAATTTTTATATAAATTTGTTTATTAAATTATCTGTAATTTTTTTATAAAATTAAACGTGACATTCAGTTTATAAATGAAAACAAAGTTATTGAGAAATCATAAGAATTTATAGTTTTGATTTATAGTTTTAAAAATTTTAAAAGTTCCATTAATTTCATAAATATAAAATAAGAGCGTTAAAAATAGATTCATGCTCAAACAATGAACGGTGAAATCATGAACTGTACTGTATAAATAAATTTCATTTATAAAATATAAAACAATTCAAAAAATTCATAAACATACAGTTATAAATGTATTACGTAATTAAATACAAACATTTGCTTACCTTCCAAGAAATGGATTTATTTAATGAGTTCTCGTAATCCAAAGATAAACTTTATTAAGAACTGGAGTTTTCGATGGTATAATTCATTTAGAAAATGATAAAATGTAATATAAATAAATAAAAATTGTTTCAAGTAAATTGTCAAACTAATAATTAATTTTAACAACTAATAATTTAAGTTAAAAAAACTAATTAAGCAAAGTAAAAGTAAACAGAATATTTATATTTGTCAAAATTTTGAACTGGACATAGCTAAATTAAATTATGGTGAAATAGAACTATGAGAACTTTGTAAGAGAGGATTTAGAATATCCGAGAAAGTCTCTTGGCAAAATCACCAAGAAATAGAAAATATCAACAAGAGTTTCCCCCTACTTAAATCCCTAAAAGCTTAATACATCTGTTTTCCTAGAAATTCTAGAAAACTGCCTGTTATGGACAATTTATGAGTCAACAAAGAGATGGTTTTGTCGATATCTCACATTTTTAAAAGATGGCAAAGGAGTCCAGGGCCATAAATACGATAAAGACAATTTCAAAATGCAAAGGATAATTTCCCATAGCGTAAACTGCTATTTTTGAGGTATCAAATGACTCCGTGGGTGGCTTAACTCCATGGAGAAAAAGGATTGGGTGCAAAGAGCATTTTATTACTTATTTAAGGAATCTTGCAGTTCTCTATACACTTGTTTTAATTTTTTTATGGAGTGCATTTTTTATGTATTTTATTTTTAATTAATTTTCTTTTAATATTATAATAAGTTGCACTATGTAAAAAAAGGGGAGGAGAGAAGAGGAGGAAAAAAAAAGAGTAAAAGACATAAACAAAACAGAAATATTTCCTCAAAATAATGGACCCCATTATTCCCAATTATTGGGAGTCCAGACCCCCCTGGTTGCGACGCCCGTGCATGCTATCTACCGATAATCGCACAAATTTTTCGAACGATCTAGTATTATTTTGGTGTTATTTAAAGAGATACATTGAAAGCTGTTCTTCAAAGTTTTTTTTATTTATTTATTNTTTTTTTTTTTTTTTTTTTTTTTTTTTTTTTTTTTTTTTTTTTTTTTTTTTTTTTTTTTTGCGCTTTCTAACGAATATCATACTAATTTAGTAACTGTTATGAGTTCTGAAATTAGTCTATTAGCTCGTTTTAAAGTCCATGAGATTCTTTGCTATAAGGTACTATGACTTTACTTTCCTTGCTAAAAATGTTTCGAAAAAGCACTCTGAAGTATCGATCATTTAAGAGTAAATATAATTTCGAATAATTTTCTTATTATAATATTAACTGTGGTTTTCCTTTCTTCCTCAGGCGAACTACGTTCTTCTCCGGAAATGGATGATTTGGTGATCTTCTGCAAGAAATGTCTTGAAAACCTACGAGAAGCAAAAAGTGTGGCAGAATATATGGAAAACAACAGATTGGATGATGAAAACAAACTCCAAAAATGAACTTATTTTCCCCAAAAAGGCTTTGAAATAAACATTATTTATTGAACAGATCAGTGATTTTAGTATGAATTCAATGCTACGTTCAAGACCAAAAATTATTCACCAATTGAAGGCTAAGAAATCAATTTTCTGGAATCTATTTAATTAAAAGTAGTCAGATAAATTAAATTGTCAATTATATTTATATTGACCGCCTTTACAATGCACAGTAGAACAAAAAATAAAAGAGAGAGAAACGGACCACCCTGAATACCTTTTGATCTAATAATCGGCTCTTCACTTACTAGGACTCAATCCTAATGGCTGTAGGGGGTAACCTCAAATAGGCTAATTAATATGTTCAGACAATATTTTAAGCTACGAAATGAGACACAAAAACGCACTTTCTCTGAACAAAGATACTTTTTTTAAGCGGATTCGGATATCTGACCACCAAAACATAGGAGCAATCTGTGAAATTTGGTCAGGAGAGAGCTCCAAAGTTTGGACCTCTTAATGTTAATTTTACCTTCTGCATATTTCATTATGTCTAGAGAACTTTTCAAGCGAATTTACAAATTTTTGCACACAATATAAAATCCATTTATCCAAAGATAATTCCATACAAAAAATAACTTTTAGTAAATATTTATTCTTTTTTATTATTTTATTTCATAATGGTTATTTCATAATGGTCACTCATAATGGTTTGACTTGTAAGGTCTACAATTTTTTGCATCATTTTAAAGAACATAATTTTACATCGTAAAATACAAAATTTGAGCAAAATCGGTTGAATAGTTCCTGAGAAACTGAATTATAAAAAGTCAGATACTTAAAATTCGATTTCTCAGGAACTATTAGAACGATTTTTCTCCAATTTTGTCTTTTGCCTTGTAAAATTAAGTTTTTTAAAATGATACAAAAATTTATTTACCTCACATTTCACAATTTTTTCGACCAGTATTCAATAATATAATAAAAAATAATAAATATTTACTAGAAGTTATTTTTTGCATGAAATTATCTTTGGATAAACGAATTTTATAATTGTGTGCAAAAATTTTCCAATTTGCTTAAAAAGTTCTCGAGATATAGCGAAATACGCAAAAAGTAAAAATAACACTAAGAGGTTCAAACTTTGAAGCGCTCTCCTGACCAAACTATTGGGACCATATTTTGGGGGTCAGAAATCCGTCTAAAAAAAGGTACGTTTGTTGAGAGAAATTACGTTTTCATAACTTAAAATATCATCTGCACTTATAAATTAGCATATTTGAGGTCACCCCCTCGAGACATTAAGATTAAAACCTGGAACGTGAAGACATTAGATCAAAAGTCATTCTTAGTGGTACGTTTTTTTGCGCTCTGTACAATAAGAAAAAAAATACGTAATATACATCCTTTATAATTTTTGATAAAGGGATCGAATCTTTAAGCCCTAGGACTTATGGGTTTAAATGAATGACATCAAATAAGCAAATTAAATTGAGCAGACGATAATTTAAGTTACGAAATTCACTTTCAAGAACGTACTTTCTCTGATTAAACATACTTTCTTTTCGATGGATGTGGATTCCTTACCATTAATATAAGGGGGGTATCAGCAATCTGAGAAATAATGCCCAATGAAATAGTCAGGAGATTTACTTTCTGCGAATTTCTCCTCTCAAGAATGTTCTTAGTGAATCGAAAAAATTTTCAGACAATTATATAATTCGCTTATTCAGATACTTTCATGCAAAGAAAAAATAATAATTTTGAGCAATTATTTATTATGAATTTACTTAATAATAGTCAAAAAAAGATTTTGAATAGTAAGAATTTTATAAAGATGTTGTACAATTGAAAATCAATTTTTCAGGAACTATTCGACAAATTTCTTACCTGACCTATTGTTTTTAGATTATTTATAACCATTCTTCGCCAAGTTTTTTAATCCTTCCTCTTTTTTTTTATTCCCTTGAGGGCTCCAATCGAAAACTTGTTTTAGATTAAACACCTCAGGTTTATGGAGAACATAACAATTCCAATCCATTTTCACTATTACAGCAATAAATTTGCCTAATTGACGGAAGATTAGCGAATTGCTATTGCTCTCCCTAGAGCGTTCCCGACTTGCTGTATAGAATTGTGGTCTTGACAGGTGAATTCATCCGGGGAATTTTTACACTTTCTCGAAAATCGTCAAGCAGATGAGCTCAAGCGTCCATAAAAATGAAATCAATCGGAGACCACTGAAAAAGCTGTCTCCCAGACTTCAGTCAAAGTAGTACCATTTTTAAAGAAATAGAGAGCAATCAGCTATTTAAAAAAACAACTGGACCATGAACTTTTCGTTAACATGAATGATTTTTTGGACATTAGAGAGTTAGTAACGGTTCCCTAGTTCACTGAATCGTATGAAACAAGAATCCGCTATATATCTTCAATGTTTGAGAAATCATCTGTTATGACAACAGAGGTTTGGGAAATCATCATGTTCTATGACCGCACCTTCTCTGCATATTTGAAAGAATCCCTATGGCTGACGTTATGTGCTGAAACGATGTTTTGGATTCTCATGTTTCCTTTCCAGGGACAAAGTTGGCCCTGAATCCAATTTAATGAGTGACAACAAGCAGCCATTCAGCTCTCCAAACCACAGCATAAAAGAGCATCTCTGGAGACCTCTCTCCTGTAACATTCCAGGACATCACTGAAAGAGTTATCTTACATTTCATGATATTTCCATTATCCCTCAGTAAAATTTCATCATACAGTGAACCAGTGGCGTATGCAGAATTTTTTCAAGGGGGGTGTTCATAATTTTCTGAAACCACTAAAAGAAATTCGAGTATGTAATAAAGCACTATTATTTCCCTAATTTAGACAGTTAGACAATTTTTACTTTTTATTTAGACAGCATTGTTTAGTTAAATTTTTTAAGTTTAAGAACATAATGAAATATCTTCTCGCATGTAATATCTTCAGAAAAATGTCCTATGTCATATGGGTGGGAAGTAGCACTTTGAGGGCCACTTTCTCATTCATCAGATTTTGCTATGCTAGAAACGTTTTCTTCAACGGAAGTATGACATTTCTGTTCAACAGAAAAACTTTCATTGGTTCTAGATGCTGTCACCTAACTAATTTCAGGTCGTGATTTTTTATCAAAATAATTCAAAATTGTTACATTCTTGCGAACCAGCCCGTAACAGTATCACGTGAATTTGGTTTCAAAAGTGTATAGTAAATGTTATAGTAAATGTTTTATAGTAAATGTTTTTTCAGTATTCTGAGAAATACCGTGAAAAATAAAAGTAGGCATAAGGCAAATAAAAATATATAGTCTTAAAAAATAATAGCGCGCATAACTTCTACTAAAATTTTTATTTTTGCCATTTTGTCTGAGCTCAAGGGGGGAGTTTAAACCCCTCCCTTGCGTACGCCCCTGCAGTGAACTGTTCGAAAGACACAGTTCCATGCAGATCACCGAAGTCAAGCATCACTGGCAATGACAGTGAGCGCTTTGTTCAGCCTACGAATGGACCGAGGGTATGCAGTATCAATCCTCGTTCAGAGCTACTACAACAAAGTTAGACTTCGCTCACTACCAACGTGTGATGAAATTGTGATGGTTTATCCACAGGGATGTTTCCCAGACAGTCACCAATAGCCCATTGTCCAGCTGTAGTACGACGTAAAAAAAACTACTACTCATCTAGTCATCTTTTCATTTTGTTGAGTAGTGAAGTTAAGTGTTAACCAAGCTAACAACCACAACCAGAATATTTGCCTCAACTTCGTCCAAAATCTAATCAAATACCGGTTTTGAAGCATACTTGAAGCGTGGTAGGAAAAAGACCATAATACTTTTCGGTTTATGATACTAAGTTAAAGTCATATACTTTTTGTCTATAGTGTTATTTTTGAAGTAAAAAAGTGTATATATATGTATGTAACTTATCGTTCCATATTAACATGTACATTCAGACAAAAAATAAACTTAATTAAAAGTACAATTTTGGAAAAAATCTGCAGCTTTCGGAACAAAACTAATTTCAGATTTGATAACACACCCAAATTAGGTAAGATCAAGAACTGATATAAAAAAATTTGTTCATTAAATATAAATTCAAATTTTTAAAAACCATATTGTGAGAAACCAAATTTATGATCATTAAATATAAATACATTCACATTTTTGAAAATCACATTGTAAGAAACCAAAGTTATGCATTATAAATATTAATTCATTCACGAGTGTTTTAAATACTGTTTTCAGACATAATAGTACCAGAATTTCATTTTTCCCCTAAAAAAATTCAGTAACATCGACCCAATTTAATTCATTTCAATAATAGCTCTATAATATATTAACTTACTTTCAAATTAAGCAGATATTTTCTCCTAATAGCCTACCATTTGAAGATTGAAAATTGCTCTAATTCCAATCAAAATGCTTGTTATTAAATTATTAACATAATGGAGTGCATGAAAGTTATGCTACCACATTTTACCTCAAAGTACTAATTACGTATAAATGAAGGATTAAATCTTTACCTCTTAATTACCACTTTTATAAATATTTTTTAAAAAAACGCGGAAGAAAATTTATTTTTATCCATGAGAATTACAGCATTCCTTGCTACCATAATGCATCAGCGAGAGAGGAAGATACAAATATTTGTGCCCCTGCGCGGCAAAATTATACACTCAATATATACATAATAATTGTAACAAAAGCACTATGTCAGTGTCTTTTTAAATATGGACATAGCTCCAAAAGCATGTTTACGTTTACGAAAATGGACATAGCTCAAAATGCATGTTAACAAAAAATGGACAAAATTTAAAATGCATGTTTATGAAAACAGACAGCTCATAACGCAACTTTAAGAAAACAGACACAGCATGCAATGCATGTTTAAGAAAATAGACATTGCATTTGATACCATTTTTCAAACCTTTTTATGAGTATTGTTCCTTCTTTAAAGAATGAACTAATAAATTCAAATGAATCCGTAATGTGTTATTCCATTCGCGTAATTCACTTGGTACAATTTATTAAATTCGTCTTTTTTTTAAAAAAAAAGATTTTAAAAGCCAACAAGTTGTTTTTACTAAGTTGCCACAGGTGTTATAAATTTGAAATAGTGGTAGTAAATTTATGTTGTTGAAATTTTAGAGTTCTGAATATGAAGACATCTCACTGAAAGTTACACCTGCAATATATCTTGCCACCCCAACCCTGATGCCCACTGCTTAGTCCCTAATCATTATGCTCAAAATTCCTTGATTAGTTGTTAAATTTGGGTTGAAAACCGAAAAAGTGCACTTTCTGCTGCGTCCATTTCCAAAAAAAAACGAATTTCAAACTGTGTCCATTTTTGTAAGCATGCAATTTGAGCTATATCCAGATTTAAAAACTTACCGACGACTATCTGTGTTGATAACCATCACAAGGGCATGTGCAATAGTTGATGAATTAACTTAAGGAAAACTGAATGGTTTACATTTGACTTGTAAGGTCTACTATGTGTTAAAACTGAAAAGAAATAGATTATTTAGAAATCAAGGGGTAATTTCTAATTTTTTCATAAAACTATTTTAAAAAAAGTTGGATATTAAGCACATTAAAAATAGGAAAAAAAATCTTTCCTAATAACCACATTGCATGACTGCCAACTCTTACACTTTCTAAACAAAATTTTTCACAGAGGTAGTGAAATAAATATTTTTTGATAACTCTAAAAAGGAAAATGTTAACTTTTCCACTACTTAACTTATTGTATAATCTTGAGGCCTATTTACACATAAATTATTTATAAGTAATATTCAAATGTAAATACATTAAACTAAGAAACAACTATAAGTTTTGCTACCACTTTAAATATAATAATGAAATCCAGAAAATTTAGAACAGTTAAAACAATTTTTAATGATAATAAAATGTAGAAAAAAAGACACAGACATCAAGAACATAAATCATTTTATTTGTTAACAATTGAAGTTAAATATTTCCCCCTATACTATACACAAAAACATAATAAAAACTATTATTAGGAATTTAAAATCGGCAACAAATGAGCTTCAGAATTAAATATGAAACGATCTAACGAGTACAAATCTTGATTGTCATTGAATAATAAAAATAAGTACTTTAAAGTTTCAGCTAAAAAGAAGCTCTCCATTAGATCCATTGGTTTAGTTAACAAAGGATTACGAACATCACCCAAGGAAGTATATCCTCCTCCTTCAACTTTAGCATACTTTTCAAATGCTTGGAAGATTTGCCAACCCCAATCACGATATGTTTCATTATGAGTCATGTAGTATAAATACCAGAGGCTTTCAACTGTCTCAGGACGTAGAAGATTATGAGCATCATTACTCTGTAAGAAAAACAAAGATAAGTGTTACTACACATATTAAACGGAAACAGCCCACAGAAAATCAGATAAGTGTCGCCATAAAAAATTTTCCTCTGTTTTCTGGCTGCAATTACATATTATAATTGTTGAACAGTATAAAAGCAATACCAGTTTGTCATAAATATTAAAAAAGAGTATACGTATAAGAATTTTTTAGTTGGAAAAATGTGAAATTTTATGTTTAGTAATCTTCAACACATTTGCTGCCATTCTCGTGCCAACGTGTGCAGTATCACACGTTGGTGGGAAATGAACTGTAAGCATGTTGAAAAAGTTAAAATATAGCAACATTTCTCTGAAGAACAAAAATATCAGAAGATTTAAATCTTTTGACACCGAGATTTGTTGCTCTACATTTTAGAGTTTCAATGTTCTAACTTAATAGTTTAATAATAGGAACAGTCAATTGAATTTACATCAGAAAACGGTTATAAAATTTATTATGCCATTCAAGCAGATTTTTTTAAATTGCTTTTTGACTGTTGGGTAGAGGGATGAATTAGGTCTTGAAACCAAGGATAATAAATCCCTTAATATCAATAAAAAGTGGAATATTTAAGATAAAGTTAACCTAAATTGTCTCAACTAACTAGTTATTAAAACTTCAAAAGATGGAAAACAGAAATTCAAATATTATCTTTCCTTTTATCTAAATTGATTATTTGGAATCAATGAGTTAGCTTTTGGTTTAATTAGAACAAGCCCTTATTGCCTTTTTATCATTCTGCATTTGAACACTAAAAGTTTTCATAGCATTTCAGATTTAAGTTTATGTTCTTTGGTTTTTCTATAAGATTAAGTTTCAGAATACAGGGTTGCCACAGTAAAAAATGAACAAAAATAGTTGCTTTTAGTAGCCTCAAGCATGAAAATAGTTGCCTAAAACTATGAAAATAGTTGCCTGAACAGGAACAAAAATTTATCAAAAATAGTAGCCAAATAACTAAAATTATAGCTTAATTGTCAAATACTATTATTAGGACTGGGTGATGTCAGGAATTTTAAATCGTGATACATCGTCAGTTAGACATCACGATATAGTGATGTATCGCAATTTAGCATATGTTCAAAAATTACCTATGGGAAATCTTTAAATCAATCAAAAATAAATAAAAAGGAATAAATCTATTACAAAAGAAAATATTAATTCTAAACATATTCTACTATGACATCAATATCATTGCTTAACTTTTTCAATTAAATAAAGAAGTCAAAGTGAAAGCAAACCCAAGCTTTATTTCACTTTTCTCAAATTAAAAATGATTTAAGATTTATTGGTTTCAAATAATAATACTGTAACAAATTATTTTACATACATGCATTAAAAATTAAAAGAAAAAAAACAAAAGCGGAAACCAAACCAAAAAAATGTTCACTTCAGAAGAAAAAAAAATTTTTTTTACTTGTTGAAAAAAAAAAACATGCTTTTGAAACATCATTAGACCCTCTTTTATTTACTTATTTAAAATAATAAAAAGTAGTATTAACTAATGGTCAAATTATGTACTTAATGAATGTAAAAATATTTTTACTTATTTATTATTATTTTCATTTTTGAAAATAAAATCGACTAAAGATTTATTTGTTTAAAAATGATACTGACTATCGAACAAATTATAAAACAAACAAGTATTGAAAGAATTTTAATAAGAATTTTAAAAAAATACTTTAAGTACTAATGTTAATTATTAAAAACGTCAAAACATTACTAAACTTTTTATTTAATTAAAATTAAATAATAGCCAAATTTTTTTAAAACTTTGTTTTCATTTTCTCAAAAATAAAAGCAAATTAAATAAATGTAGGCCTTGTTTTAATTTTTTTATAATTAAAAACGACAAAGCATTTATTGGTTGAAAAAAAATCAAATTATTATACTTAACTACATTTAAAAATTTAAAAAAACAAACTTTTTATAACAAAGTTGAATACAAAATACCCCTATTAAACTGTATGGCTTAAAATAAAAATAATAATTGAAAAAAATCAATGATTTGATCGATTGAGTTCAGAACGAAAATTTAAGATAACAGCGATTGTGCAGCAATCGCAAAGTAACAGTAGGTCAACTAAAAATAATTGACAAGCGTTTAACACAGACAAAAAAAAATGGTATGAAATGATGCAGAACGAAACGATCACTGCAAAAGTCTCACTGAAAATAATTTACAAGAAGCCCAACAATTATTTCCGACAAAATAAAATGCACAACGATCGCAAAATGACTTAAGTCCCATTGTAAATAATCTTCAAAAAAAGCAAAATCCCAAAGACAAAAATGGGAAAAGAAACTATGCATTGCGTTCTATATTACAACGGTGATCCTTGCATGAAACTGGGAGTTCTGATTCAATTCGCTCTTCGTCATTCAACATCACAAAACTAACATCATCTTAATAGCAAAACGCTATCTACATCTCTGCAGCTAGACGAAATCAAAATCGTCTTCGTTAGTGCGGTAACAGCGTTAGCCTGGTCAAGGATCCTTGCATATTAAATCGTTAAACCGCAATTGTAATCTTATTCCGGCGGCTTAAATCAGATTTCTGATGCATCTCCTAAAACGAAAGTCACTACATCGGCCTACTGGTTTATGCGTTAAATCGATGTTTCACAATACATCGTTTTATAGCCCAGTCCTAACTATGCTCCAATTAAAAAAAAAAAGTTTTGTACAAATATAAAAGGTATACATATTAGAAAATAGGTACCTAAATAAAAGTCGAATTACAATAAAATATGAATGTTAATAGAAGGAAAAAACAATTAAAAATAACAAAACTGCCCCTCAGAGAGAACATATAACAAGTACTTTATTAAATCCAATGGAAATTTAAATTTTTGGCTCTTTGGACATAAATGATTGTATAAAAGTTTGCTTTCTTTTATTAACGTTCTGAAAAGTAACGTTCATTTTTGCGAAAAAACTTCGCCAAGAGTAAAAAAAGTCTCCTAATAGTCGCCTATTCCTGAAAATAGTTGCTTTTTTAGCCTTTTCAGGCAAAAAAAAGTCGCCATAATCGCCTAAGGCCGAAAATAGTAGCAAATAGTTGCATTTTAGTAGCCTGTGGCAACCCTGAGAATAGCTTGTTAGAAGGGGGAAAGATATCTTAACTTTTTTTTTCTTGTTTTAATCAACTCAATTTTGTTTTTTTTACTTATTTAATTGCTTAGGATTGTTGAAGGAATAGAAAAAAATTATCACAGATTGATTGCAAACAACAAAATTTCATAACACTCTTTAATAAAGGGACAAATAATAATGGAAATTCTCAAAAGATATCGTTTTTATCACTCAACTGTAAGGTCATTATCTTGAGTAAAATCACCAATGCACTAACAATAAACACAAAGATTTTTCATGCCAAATATTATTTAACATTCATAAGTCCACATATTCATTTGCCTTAAAATCAGTAGGTAAGGACTAAATAAAAATAATTTTTCATTGATACTCCTATTTCGCTCATGTGCAGAATCCCAAAAGGCTTACACACTATGTAAAGACTTTGTGATCAAAAATTTTTTCTCCTTTTTACTATAACCTATATATTCCATTTTGTGAACAAAATTATTATACAAACATAGTTAAACTAAGTATTAAAAAGTGAGCAAAAGTTAATACTAGAATAAACTGGGAAAACATAGCTTTGAATTCCAACAGAAAGGCTTTTTAAATAAAAATAGCTTACTTTGATGATAATGTCACTTGTACCATGTGGTTGTAAATTAAAATATGCAATTTCTGGGCTAAGCTGTGTTGCAGTTTGAGCATACATGTTATAACAAGTATCCATCAGTTCAAAAGCTAAACGAAGATGGGAAGAAGGCATTCCATAATGATACCCAAGGGCTAATGTACCAGGTAAATAGCAGACTAGATGATCCTACAATTAAATAGGAAGTTTAATCAGGGCAACAAAAAAAGTACTAAAATATATAAGAGTAAAGTTTAATTTATAATTCAATAAAAATATATTTTTCAAAATTAAACACTTAGTAAAAAACAGTAAAAATACATATTTCCTAATTAAAACACTGGATTTATTTTTAATATACAGTCAGTTATAATCATACACGAAACCTATTTTGACCATATATGCAGAGATGCCAACTGCTCCGGACAAGACAAAATAATTTTAAAAAAACGGTAAGTAACTACAAAGTAAATTTTGAAAATATTTGACTATTTTTGCTTGCTTTTTAAACGGTATGGCATGACATAATTACTATAAAGTGGTGAATTCTATAAGCCTACGAATTATTTAGAAATAGTGGTGGATAAAAATCTACTAAATTGAATTTATTAAACCAAAAATCACAATTGATAAACTACCACTTTAAGATATATATTTGCCATCCGGAGCAAGTTGGCATCTATGTATATGAACCTTTCATTTTAACTTATTTCAAATTAAAAATATTGCAACTAAACAGTTATTAATTGTAAATAAAAACAAGTCATTAAATAGAAAGATGAGTAAATGAAAATCTGAAAATAATATAAAAATTAAAGCTAGCTGATTTAAATTCACACTTACTTATAATTGGATATTTCTGATTTGACATTATAAAGTACAGTTTAAAAATCTGCTTTGAATGAATAGAAAAAGGAAGGTAAGTGCATCACTATGCTAGAATTTATGTTCTACTAAAAACTAAACCAGAAGTAGAAAACTATAACACCTAAAACTTCACTCTAGGTAATGCATTACACAAAAAACTAAGAAAGTATTGTCACATAAGTTACAAGTATACTTTGAGATGAAGAGAATTTATTTGCAAAAAGGGCAATTTCATATGACACAATCAGAAATATGTCACTATCAGCTGAGTCGCTCCTTTTTCTTGAGAGGAAGGGCAGGTTCCTTTGCAAGAGTTGAGCAAGTAAAAAACTAAAGTTTGCATGCATTGCTATTGTAATGAAATTGAAAAACTTTTTAAAATTTATTTCCAAATCATTCAAAAGAGGACCGAAAGAACCAAAATGATTAAAAACAGACTATGAAGGGAAAAGAGAGCAATTTGGAAACTCTGCAATATCAAAAATAATTCAATCAACTATAAAAATTTAAGATCTTTTGAATAAAAAATATTATGAAACATTTTTATAAACACTTTTAAGCATGTATGGAGAAAATAAAACATTTAATGACTGAAATGAAACAAATTTACATTTTTCATGACGCAAAAAATTCAAAATAACTATGGTATATTTGAAGAGTGAGGTACATTTTGAAGTTATCAGATGTACAACTATTTATCCCTGTTTTGTACATAAATAAATACGTTTCTAAAAAGGAAAAAAAAACACTGGTTTTTTATTATTACTGTCCTGCCAACTTTAACATTCTTTGAAGAAAAATGTCTTCAATGATAGCGAAATAAAACAAAACTTAAAATTATGTGGAATAAATTCAAAACAACAAAACATGATATAGTTTTTCCATCACTCTTTCTAAAACTTATGTTTTTAAATTATTCGTATGTCACAGAAGTAAAAAGGAAAGCATAGTTTTTAGTACCACAAAGAAAAGCTAAGCAATTATGCACTGCTGCACTTTCAACCATACATTAAAGATAAACAAACCATTTTTGGACTATAACTACGGCCACTCAGCAATTCACCAACAAAAGTAAGCTTGCTTGGATATGATTGTTTAACAAGATGTTTTGCAATTCCATCTATAGCTTCGATATAATCTTCTTTTAACCTATAAACAATAATAAGTAAATAGATATATAATTTTACAGAATGATAAACTTTAGTTTAAGTCAACAATTTAGAAATAGTTTTTATTTAAAAAGTCTAACATTGAGCAGAAAAAATCTTATTTATTATTTACATCTGTAAAAAATTTGAAAATGGTCTTCAAACAAATTTTAAAAAATGATTGAAGAATAAACAAAATTACAAAAATTACACTCAAAATTACAAAACAAAACTGACTCAAAATTACAAAAGCAATAAAAATAGAAACATACCAACTAATTTTTTGACCTGTTTGAATCCATTGTTTTAATAAATATTCATAATAACTATCAGCTCTTGCACCTACAGTTATAGTAGAGGTAGTACGAAAATGACCACTTTCAGCATTTATAAACATTGGAACAAGACCATCTTTCTTAGGTAGTTTATGTAGATGTTCCGATACTTTGAAGGCAGCAGTCTAAAATAATCAATTTTTCACTCATGAAAAATTATAGTCATTTCATTCATGAAAAACTATTATTGTAAAATCAAAGAAAAATAGGACATTAAAGAATCAACAGCTATTAGATCAAGTTTAAATCATTTAACAAATTAGCTATTCAAAATAATGTAAAATCTTAATTTGTTTCAAAAGGAAAATCATTTTCCATACCTAAGTGTTGTGGCCAATATTATACTTAGAAAGCTATATAGACATAGAAAACGAAAAAAAAGAAGACATTTGATAAAAATATATACACACATTATTTTACAAATAATTTGAGAAATATGCATTACTAATTTTCTCCTTTTTAAAACTTTTCATAGAAAAAAATTAGTACCCTATCGAAATCATTTAATTATTTTCTTACCATAATAATGGTTTATAAGTTAAATAATTCATGGTAAAAAAAAAATCAAATGCATAACAATTAATTTTCATGGGAGAATACGTGTATCTAAATCTTAGAACAAGTTATACTTGATATCATTAAAACTTCAATTTGCTTCAAAAATAGTTATAAGTTTAGATAATTTTTCTTTTATTTCCAATGGCAAGGCAAAAAGGTCCAAATAGAAAGATGAAATAGATAACGAATACAAATGTGCGTAGGATAACAAAGAAAGATGACCGAAGTCATTGCCTTAAAAGTTCTCTTGCTTCCCAATATCTTGAGGACTCAGTGTGTCCATGAAGGGCCCCACATAGAAGCAGGTGGTCCCTGCCCAATTTCTCTCCAGATTTACAAAGTGGACAAAAAGGCATGGTGAAAAGGCCTATGCGGTATAAGTGAGCAGAAAGACAATCGTGGCCTGTATATAAGCGGAAGGCCGCAACTGCATCACGTCTTGGTTTGTCGGGAATGAAAGAAGAGCTTACATTTCTCCAGCTTTTCAAAGCTGTCCGAGACTCAAGGTCTCGCAATGAGTTGGTTTTACATAAATTTTTAAGGAACAGTTTGATTTTCCAAAAGCAAGTTGCT
This sequence comes from Parasteatoda tepidariorum, assembly GCF_043381705.1. Lineage (NCBI taxonomy): Eukaryota > Metazoa > Arthropoda > Arachnida > Araneae > Theridiidae > Parasteatoda > Parasteatoda tepidariorum. The sequence goes on along the minus strand of NC_092215.1, from coordinate 56,568,931 downwards.
GTATTTGGTTGTTGTAGCAAATTGGCACCTTTTTTGGCAAGTAAATCTGCCTGCTCATTGCCCCAAACACCACAATGGGCATGCACCCACAGGAGGACTATTAGTTTTCCCCTCAAAAATAAAGACCTCAAGAGGTTTTGACATCGGGAAATCTCAGGTGTCAAGGGACGTTCATGTGAGCTAATTGATTGTATGGCCGCTTGTGAGTCTGAAAAGAGGATTGCATTTTCAAATTTGTGTTGGAGGGCCAATAGCTGCTGTAAGGCCGCACTCAAGGCCACTACTTCTCCATCAAAGGCGGTGCCAATGTATCCCGCTGGTACGTAGAAAGAGAAAAGTTCCGAAAAGACACCAGCCCCTACATTAAAATGGCAGTCAAATTGAGAACCATCAGTAAAAACATGTAGCCAATCGTCGACAGGGTATCTAACCGTCATTGTCTCCAGGGCAAGATTTTTTAGAATAATTGGCGCAACATCTTTTTTACCATGGACAGTTTTCACAAGATCCAAGTTTATTTCAATGTTTGTTATTTCCAAGGGGTTTTTAGGCTGGTAAATCCATTCTGGGTTTTAAGTTGTCTAGGCCTGATTACATAGTCTTTCCCGTAGGGGTCATCGATTCTCAGAAGCTTTTCACATAGAATCAGAGCTTTCTCCTTTAAAGTATCTTGGAAAGGTCTATTTCCTGTTAGGATTAGTATCGTGTCAATCGGCGTTGACTTAACAGCTCCTGTAATCAAGCAAAGAGCCTGGTTTTGCAGAGCCTCAAGTTTGTCTAACAACAGTTGTGGGGCTGTAATGAAGACCTAGCAGCAGTACGTCATAAGAGGGAGGATGAATGTATTATATGTAGTGTTAAGGGTGGACCAGGCACACCCCCATTTACAGTCTGCCAAACGCTTGAGGACATTAAATCTAATTGTGACCCGCTCTATGAGCCATTCCACTTGGCTTTTCCAACTAAGCTTTTTATCAAAAGTCACCCCCAGGTAGGTGAAATTATCTGTATTGACAATCAATCTATTCTGGTACTGTAACACTGGGCGGAAGGTATCGTGAGTTAGTGAAAAGGACTGTGAAGCTGTCTTTTCAAGGTTAACAGTCATATTTTTATCACTCCACTTTGAGAGTGCCTGCAGAGCCCTGTTTAAGCCATTTTCAATAAGGTTTTTTGCATAGCGTTCTGGTGCTTGAGTCCATATTATCAGATCATCAGCAAACAATAGACACATAATATCAGGTATTCACTTAAGAGTTGAGACAAGATCATTAATATAGATATTGAACAGTGTACAGCTACTAACTGCACCCTACGGTAGTCCAGTCTGTAGATTATAACATTTGGAGATTCTCCAAATTTCACTTTGCAGGTTCTCTGACTTGTAAAAGATCTAATCCAGTTAAATTGTTTTGAAGTGATACCAATACTCAAGAGCTTCTGGTAGAGTTCTTCTCGCCAAACGGAGTCATATGCCCCTTTAAAGTCAACATAGATGGCTGTCAAAATTTTTCTCTCGTCCAAAGTGTCCTTGACAAACTGGCTGAATTGTGTCACCTGATCACACGTTGACCTGTTGTTACGGAATCCAGCCTGTTCTACTGCCAGGATACCATATTCTTCCAGATACCAGTTCAAGCGGTTAACCACAAGTCTCTCCATTGTTTTAGCGAGTATAGGTACTCGTGAGAGAGATGGGCCTATAGCTATTCAACTCTCCAGGATCTTTATTCTTTTTCAAAATGGGGACTATAATAGCTCTTTTCCAAAGTGCCGGGATCTGTCCAGATTCCAAAATTCGGTTAAAGATGTTCAACATTGTCTTCTTTGCCTTCATGCCCAAATATCTGAGAAATTCTGCATGGATGTGGTCCAAACTAGGAGATTTTTTCATTTTTTATTTTTTATAAGTTTAGATACTTGGAACTAGCTATTTAAATACATCAAAGTTAAGTTTCTTTGTCCTAGAAGAAATGCTTTCTTTTTTTTGTTTGTTATTCTTGTGTACAGAAATAATTCATGTACACAAGAATAACAAACAGTATATACTAAAATTATTACTTAATTGTTACCGAAGATTTAATATAAAAGAAATGGAATGAAAAGAAATTATAATAATTTTTATGCCTTTCAAAAGTTTAATGAAATCCATTACAATGGCACTACTAATAAAATGCAAAACATTAACATGTTAAGCAATCATTTTTAAATTCAAAACACATACATTATGCTTTTAAGTAAGTTAGTGAAAGGAAGTACTAAAAGTTATGTGAAATTATATGTTCATGGAATGTGGTTGCAGATATGTGTGGTCGATGATATATTTATTCTTTTGCATTCTTTTAATAAAAAAGCTCTGAATTCTTTTTAACTTCATTAAACTTTTTACTTTCAAAATGAATGTAAAAAGATAATTAACTTTTCAAAAATTGTTTTTTAAACATATCAAACAGGTTAGAGCAGCACAATCTGCAGCATAATCCCAAATGTGGCTCTTCACTTTGCAATCAAAAAATAATAACCTTCATAACTTGAGCAAGAAATTTTATAACTGCTTTTAAAACATATTTTAAAAAAACTTAGAAAAACACAATAAATATAATACTAAAATTGTAAACTCTTAAAAACAAATCATATGAATATGAATAGCATTGTGTCACTTTCAAATTGTGTGAAAATAAACCAGGTTTGATTTTGAAATCATGTGAATAGGAATCACGATGTGTAAGTTTTAAGTCACATGAATAAAAGTCACTATGTGTGACTTTTAAATCACTTAATGCAAATCACTATTTTCGATTTTAGAATGGCGCAAATGCAAATTAAGATTTGATTTTTAAATTCCGTAAATATAAAATTTGTAGCATAATATTGAGATAATACAAATTAAGATGTAGGATTTTAATTGTGAAAATAGATATTGTGATTTTTTAATTTAAAATAGCATAAATATATGTGTTCTCATATGAAACACGGTTAAGGTAAGACATTGGAGATCGCAAGATTGACTCGCAAATTGAGATTAAATTGTGATGTGCAACTTGTAAGGCAGTTAGTAGTTGATATAAATAGCGAAAAATAAGATTTGGAAAAAAGAAACAATGAGTTGAAAATTGCATGAATATAAAATGTAAATCAAGTTTATTGTTTGTATATTGTGTAATACGAATTGTGATATGAGATTCATAATTCCAAGAAAATAAAAAAGAATATGAAGAATTGGTTTTTTCCTATTATCGATAAAATTATACATAAAGTGTTAAACGAAAATTGTAAAAAAAAAAAATAAACATATTTCCCATATTAATAAAATTAGAACAACAAATATGTGACTAAGCTGAACTTTACTTCATATTTTGGATCACCAGTCAAATGACTTATATCTCTAAATTCCAGCTGTATAGTGGATATTTCAGACACTGTACTATCTTGGCCCCATACTGGAGGATGGGAATGTCCAGTTTTTAAATTAACATCTGAATATGGCACTCCAGATGAGCTTTTAAATGCAGGCATTAGTCGGTCTGCAATATCAACCTAAATAAAAAAAATTCTACTTGTTGAATTAATTCTAGACATTTAACACAAACAATAGCTCAAATAATTTACATAAAAAATTCAAAATTGATAAAAAATATGCATTTTTTATGAAAATATTTTAATGAGTTATAGTACAAATATTCTGTCCAATAACATAAAAAGCCCTATCTCTGAAGAACAAAATTTTGCAGGAAATAAGAAAAACAAATTTCTTCTCCTTCATTATTTAAGTATGGAGGCCAATATAAATTTCAATACAACTCATCACTGAGTTGGATTTAGAGCATTCTAGTACAGTAGAGAAATATTTATTCGGTATCCAGAAATCTGGGGAAAATTTTGCCCGGTTATCCCGCCATTTCAAACTAGAACGATTATGAAAAAAAGTGGAAATTTGACTCATCCTTGAAGTTAAGTAGAGGAAAATGTGGGGGGAGGGGGAAATTTTCTCCTCTTATTCCCAGAGAAACGTCATTTCTTCCGTGACCTAGAAAATCTTTAAATCGAGAGGGGGCAGGGAAGTGACGAATGTTTTACTTTCTTATATGTCAGAAAGAATAGTTTTTCTGATAAGCTGCGGTTAATCAAACTCAAAGGCCTGGCATGCTGATTTCGTTTTCTCTTTGATTTAACAGGGGGTGGGGAAAATGCCTTGCACCCACATATCAGTGAACACAAGATGAAAGAGAAATAAAAAAGAAAAATATATCCCCATACTTTACTGGGAAAAAGTATAATGGAAATATGAAAACGATCAAAATATGGCTACTTTTCATTTCTTCAATACTAAAGTAGGAATAAAGTTAAGCTGAATTTAATCATTTAAGAAATAATCAGAATTTTGTGATTATAATTTAGTAAATTATTAACATAATAGGATGTGCTAGTAGGAGGAAAATACAAAAACTATCAAGCTAGCATTAAATGATTCCAAAGAGAGTTATAAATTATCTGTTAGAATCCAAATTTGAGAGGTTAGTTTTTTGTTCAAACTCATTATTTAAAAAGTGGATTAAATAAGAAGAAAAAAATTGGGAACATATAATTAAACATGCGACAAAGTTTTGCCACTCCTTCTAAGAACATGATGTTTTAAAAAATAAAAGAGAAATAAAATAATAAATAAGTATGAATCTTTTTTTAAACTCGGATCCAGTTAAATTTAGAATCTAGGATGAAAATTCGGAAATGGAACAAGGATATCCTCTGAAAAATATATATATCATTCAGACTGATTCATAAATTTTACAAAAAAAAGTATTAAGATAAGTTGGAGTAATTTTTATAGGATGTTGGGGAATGAAAGTAAACTTTGAAACCTAATAGAGATATAAAAAAAATAAAATACTTACAGCTTTCTCTAAGAAAATGGATTCTTCGGAAAGATGAAAGGCACTAAGAAGACCACCCATCACTCTAATAGTAGTTTCAAAAAAATTTACATCCTTGTTCAGGTTAAGGTTTAATTTTTCTATCACCCATTCTTTGGCTTCATTGAATTCTACAAATTAGAATTATTGATTATTTAAAAGAAAACTCATTACAAGAGTAGAAGACCTATACATGCAATTCTACAAATCGCAATTCTCCAAAAACATTAACTTTAAGGGTGTAAGCAATGAAAATTGCAGTAAGAGATGTCTGTAACTAAGCAAGAACTATTAACTTTTTACAAAAAATTACTTTACAAAAATTTACTTAAAATTATTTTCTAAGAGGATACAATTTTCAAAGCTAAGCATAACAAAATTTATAATTTTTTCTTATAATTTGAATACTCTAGAAAGCATCAATTTTTTTCTGTAAATAATAAATACTTAAAAGCAGATTTGTATTTACAAATTAATTTAAAGCCTTTTAAGATTGATCTGTTCCAGACTAATATTGCCTTGGTATGTTTAAAAATAAATTAAAGGATCTAGATAACGTAAAATTCTATAAAACACAAAACTGCAGGTTTAAAGTTTGCATTATAAAGATCTTCTACTGTATATAATAAAGGATTTTATTTTTACCCTCATATAATCCCATCATATACAATGTGTCTAAAGAATCCACTATGGTTAATCCAAGGCCAAACCAGTTTTGAAAAGTTTTGGTTATAGGTTTCAAATGATCATGTCCCCAAGCATGACTTTTATAGCCCTTCCAAGCATGCAGAAATGCATCTACAATAGACTTTTGTTTATCTTGGGCTGAAGCTAAAAAATAACAAATTGGTTATGTAGGAAAAAAAATAAGTCAACAAAGTATGATTCAATTTAGTAATAGCTAACAGATTTTCCTCTTACACTAAAAAGACATTAAAATAAACTAGATTTTCTTTACAAACATCAAATTAGTTTGAATACATTGATCAAGCACAAACTAACATTAAAGATAACTTTTAGAATTTTTGTTTTTCTGATGCTTCACACAAATTAAAAATAAAATCAATGGCTAATAAAAGCTTATCTATGTGAACAAAAGTTACCAGACAATTTCAATTTTCAAAATATCATGGACAGATTTTCCTGTAATTATAAGATAATATTATTGCTCATTTAGTCATAGGGCTGTTTATGGGACTAGTCAAATCTGATTAAAAGAAATAAAAACACAATACGTAATTTAAAAAAAACTGAAATCAGTTTAACTATGAAATGTTTGTTATTGAACACAATAACTGCACGCAGTTTCAAAAATATAATAAATTTGAGTATTTATAAAGATAAGCTGCTTCGTGAAAAAATTGCTTTTTTTTCATAAAGTGAATTTTATTCAAAGAAATTTTACAAAAATTAAAAATTTAATAATGAAAAAAATTATACTAAACTTGAAGAAAAAAAATTATCTATAAAGTTATAACTAAGGTAATTGCAAAAAGACTTCAACACTTTTCTGATTGATTGATTGACAATCATGAATGCGGGTTTAGAGTTGGCTGATCAACTGTAGATCAAATTTTTTTATCAGAAATATTTTAGAAAATTTTTATGCGCGAAATATAAATGTGCATCAATTATTTTTATAGATTTAAAACAAGCGTATAACAGTATAAATCAAGAAAAACTTTTTAAAATACACACATGGACAAAAAAATTAGTGCAAAGATCATCGGTTCTCTTTGATTTTCCAAAAATTTACTTATATCAATGTAGTCATTACGTATGTAAAATTTCGTTTCATTTTGACAACTCCTTCTTGGTGAGCTAATTTTTTTGCCCATGAGTGTATAAGTGGAACTTGGAACCCCTAGTAAATTAATTAGACTGATCAAGATGACACTAACAAACACCAATGCAAAAGTAAAGAGATACAAGAAGTATCAGAAAAATTTAAAAGTTAAATTGAGATTAAAATATGGTGATATTCTTAACATTACTTTTTAATTTTTGCTTTAAAAAAGTTATCAAAGAAGTCTATAATGACAGAGGGGGTCCTATTAGGAACCGTTCTTAACAAATATTTGCTTTTGCAGATAATGTAATCTTAATAACCAGATAGGAAAAAACACTAATTGAAATGTATAATAAACTTGAAAAGGCAGCAAAAGAAATAAAGAAATAGGACAGGTAATTAACAAACAAAAGATCAAATACATGGTAACAGACAAGAGAAAAAGAAAAGTTTCATAGACACTACAGATCTGTGATGGAATTTGAAAAAAATCTCTGAATTTATATACTTGGGAACTATGATGACGGAAGATACCATTAAAACTGAAATTAAGGCCAGACTTACAACAAGAAAGAGATGTTTTTTCTCACTCCAGAAAATATTTAGATCTTGTACATCATCTTGTACATTAAAAACTATAAATCTACAAAGCAATATTGAGATCAGTTATAACCTACAGAAGGGAAACCTGAAGAGATATGAAGAATAATTACTTTTAACTTGGGAAAGAAAACTTATGCAAAAACTATTTGGACCTGTAAAGGATGGTCATGTTAGGAGAATCTGAATGAAAATAGAAATTGAGAAGCTATATAAAAACAAAGATATAACTAACATCATTAAGTCTAAAAGGCTACAGTGGTTGGGTCACTTAATAAGAATGCATGAGAATCAAGATTTAAAAAAGGTGTTTTGGGGAAAAATAACATAAGAGAAATGTTGGAAAACCCAGAAAATGATGGCTTGCGGAAGTTGAGCGAGATCTAAAAATCGTAAGAGTTAAAAACTATAAAAAGAAAGCTGAAAATGGAAAAGTATGGAGATGCATGATGACAAAGACTGAGATCCTACATGCACCAGAAAGTTCGCAATAAATAATTCCAGCAATAAGCAAAATGTAGAAAAAGTGAAGTTATCATTTAGGAGGCTCAAGATTTCGACATCTCTTCTGATCACATTTGGGACCAATTTTTTAATTACAAGATATCCCCTATACATTAGTCAAAAATCCGAATTTGTTGGGAAAAAAGAGGCATGTTTATAAAAAGGAATTTTTTTTCAGACTGATTTTGTAAATTAAAATATCATTTGCACAAATTAATTAGGATATTAAGGGATGTTAGTAGGTAAATATTATGGGTTGTTAGTAGGTAAAATCCAATCACTTACTAATCATTAAAACAAAAGTGAACATAATTTTTCGACACTTTAGATTTATTAATGTATTAAATTTTATAAAATGAAGGAAAAAAAATAAAAACTTATCATTGCAATTTTTTTCTTTTTTGCACACTTAAAATTTGAAGATCAAGGGGGAAGAATAGTTTAAATCTGAGGAAAAACTAATTATGTGTGCTGACAGAAATTGTTTTCACAAAGCACACAATCCATCTTTACTACCTAAAAACTCAGATGGAGAAAGCATTTTCTATGTTACTGATTCGTCAAAAGTTAGTAATAGTAATCCTCAAATTGCAACAGATGGCAATACAATCTTCATTTTTGTGAAAAATGGACATAAACTATTCCTCTATCTTGATCTTCATTTATTAATGCATTAAATATTGTAATATGGACTCTTTGACAACATATTAGAGGAGATACAGTCAGCATGACTGGTGCCTACTCTAAAATTATCTCCGAATAAAAAGAATCATTTTAAAAAACAACAAGACTTTTAAAATATAGCAAAAATATCAGAAATTGTCACAGGTATACCAGGACTCTGTGCCCTACAAATTAATCTTGCCAGTTAAAATAAACCTAAAAGATTGGATCTATTTTTATATAGAATTAAAAAAAACTAATCAATGTATTAATACAAAATTTTTAAAAGAAAAAAAAAACTTTACTCAAAATACTTTTTTGTTCCACTGCTGCTCCAACAATTTTGTCCAAGAAATTACCACCATCAAATCCAACTTTTTCCATCTAAAAAGAAAGAGGCACTGTTAATAAGAATAATAGAATATCAAAAGATGTTTATAAATATATTTGCATACATGTAAAGGTTATTTCAGCCCAATAACTATATTTCAGCTAAAGAAATTTCTATCCAATAATTATGTATTCAACCAACAAATAAATTACGTTTTTAATAAGTAGAATTTTATGTAAAAAACAACCCTTTTATAATTCAGATCAATGTTAAAACAATTTTTCTACCATACACAAGAAATAAACTTTTGATATCATTTACATATCTATCAAAATAAAAAATAAATTTTAATTTTTTTCTTATTCAGTGAAAACCAGACTAAACCAGACTGCCAAATATGAATCTAATTTAAAAATTACTCATTCTTTAAAATTTCTTTATGGTTAAAGATTCTTAATTAAAGAAAATTTACCAAAATTTTTTAAAACTATCCATATTCTTTACATAAAATGTCTGTATATTGCATCTCAGTTTCAAGTTTTAAAATAGTTCAGAAACACTTTGCATACAGGTAGACAGTAATTCCGATCTGTTTCACAAATGAAAAATAATTTCCCGTATCTCCCAACATAATCATTGAACTTAACAATCTCAAGAAACAAAATTGAAGCTACATTCATTTGCAAAAGATGCCAAATAATCTGAATTCCTTGTTTCACTTGTTATTTTTTTTATTTTATTTTAAAAGAAATAAGAAAGAAAGAAATTAAAAACATTTTGTTCCTTTACTTATTTGTAACTCTTTTCCAAACCCAGCGTTAGGATTTTGATTTGAAACAAGTTTGGAAATGTTTCAAAAAGGATGGCAGTATTAAAATACAGCTTTTCCAACAACAAAAAAAGAAGATATTTATGATAAGCCCAGTAAAAAAAATATTGAAAAAAAAAGTTTCTAAAAGATGAACTTGAAATAGTCTTTTTATTTCAATGAAATAAGAAAAATAAACCGACAATGATTAGCTGTATTTTATGGAGTTTCAATTCTCAGCTATTTAATGTTTCCGTAAAAGAAATTCATAGAATCACTGATGCTTTGATCTTTAATTTCTCTCTGCAAATTTTTATTATTTCTGCATAAATTTGAGCAAAAATGCGTAACTGCCTTGATAATCTCCAGTGCTTGCTGTAGTGCTGAATGGTTTCTGCTACTACAGTAATAACAAAAAAAAGCAAAGAAAATAAATCTATCAACACTATTAGACATATTTTAAATCAATACAGCTGGGAAATTTCAAGAACTGGCATGCAGTATTATAGAAATTTTAAGAGATAATTTTTTAATAATTCACATGTTTATCAGCTGAAACATACCTCCTTGTATAAAGCAAGCTACTACCATTTCGGCTTACCTTAAAAACTTGATATCTAGAAAATTTTCGAGACAAATACTAAGTCTTGAAGACTCAAAATATAGGATATTTCATTTTTAAAAAAATTGACCAAACAAAAAAAAAATATCAAAAAAACTTATGCACAAAAATTATTAAAGTATCTTATAAAATCCAAAAATTATATCTATTAAGAGAAGAAAAGTCTAAAATTACAAATATCATTAAAATACAGCCCTTAGTGATCATATAATAATCTTACCTTTAAACGTGGAATGTTATCATGTTGAAATATCTTGATTGCTGTAGTGCTAATTTGACTTTGTTTGGCATTATCATTTAATTCAAAATCATCCAATAAATTATTTCTATTTGAATACTGAACTTTTTTATTATAGGAAGTTTCAAACAAAAAGGAAGTATCTGTCCAGGGTAAAATGACAATAACACATAATATCACAAAAGCAAATAACATGCCAATGATAAAACGTTGCAACTTTGATAGCTGATTCCAGAGCTGCAATGAAACAGAAGAAAATGAAATTTATTCATAATGATATGATATAGTCAGAAAAAAAAAACTACATAGCCTTCAATAAAGTTTAAAAGCTAAATTTATCGATAAATTTTAACAGTATTTAATTATTGACGAGATATAGAAAATCATGCTTTACTACACATTAAATTGAACTAAAAAAATCAAAATATCATAAATATTATAATGGTAGCATGGAAAAGTTATTGACTACAGTACAAAGTTCAATATCAGGACATCCATTTACTAGAAGGATCTCTTTTCCGAACACTTTTCAACAATCAAAAAAAAAAGTATGCATAAATAAGAATCTTCTGCTTTTTTGCTTCTTTATGATTTTTACCAGATTTCAGATTTTTTTCACTTTTAAACCAGATTTTTGCTATAATAAGAATATAAAATTGAATCTCACGTAAACGAAATCCGGCATTTCATTATCGCTCGAAAAAATCACGTAATTTCTTTCTCATGTACAGCTTAAAAGGATTATTATCGCCAAGAACCAAGCACTAGATTATTTAATATTTTGAAGAAAAAAAATCTAAAAGGATGAAATTGTCGTGACTAAGGCAGGTCATTAAGTGATTCTTCAAAAGCACGATTTGGAATATGCGGACCGTAATAATATTATATTAAAACTGAAATCGAAATTTTAAAAACCACGTGGAAATCCCAAACTATTGAAAAAGCGATCAACAAAACAATGTGGACAGTAGAATTGTCAAAAATAAAGTGCATCAAAAAGTATTTCAACAAATGTGCGATTCAAAATTTCCCATATGATAATGAAGTAATAAAAAAAAAATTATGAAAATCCGTAGCAATAACTGACAAAAATGTGATCATGAATCCATTGAGATTGCGGGTGAGTCGTCAATAATTGAGTGGCAAAGGTGATTCAAAGTTTTCCAAACGAAATATTGTAATAAAATGTTATAACATAAAAACCAAGACAAAATCCATTTTAATATTTACTGAAAAAATTATTGTCAAAATCAAGTGGATTCAATGTGAAATCGTCGTTATCAAGTGTATCAAATAATTAATAACTGAAATGTATGATTTAGAATTTGTAGTATGATACAATGGTATAATAAAATATAGAGATTTTAAAGGCCATGTAGAAATCTGTAACAAAAGCTACGAAAATAGCGCAACCACGTGAATTTATTCGTTGTTGATTGAATTTGATGCTAATTAGAATCCATTAGTTTTTTTTTATTGAACAAAGATGTTTTGATGTTTGTTTACTTTAAAGACATTATCTGGAAAAAAAACTATTTCCCGGACCCCACAATTACGGATATGGGAATTTCAACTACACTATCATTAAAAACTTATACAAATGCTCATTATATCAATGCTAAAATTAGGATACTTCGACTTTTTTGGCTCACCCTACAGGGATATTTGCATATCGTGATCTGCCAGGCAAGTTGTACAATCACCAAGGCACTAAATTGATTTTAAAAGAGAAATTTCTTATTTAAAAAAAAAAAAACATGTGGATGTTTGCTCAGGGCTGGTGATGAGTTATACTTTTTGTGTTGGTCCCGTTCTGTGACGTTTTTTTAGTTCCTCACGGCAGCTGCCCGGAAGTTGCCAAGACTTGGTGATTATTTTGCCACAAATCACGATATGGAAATCTCCCCCACCCTACTACACATATTAATAAACAAGCTAATACACAGGAGTGCTAAATATCTTCGAGCACACAAAAATGGTTTTGGGGAAAAGCAGGCAGTCCTGGGAAAATTTTTTGTCTAATTAAGAAAAAAAGTTACAAAATTTTTCATTGCAAAAAAAAATTTTGGCTTCACAAAATTTTTCTCTGTACAAAGAAAATAAAAATTTACATTTTTAAAGTTTATTTTAACAAATCTTTTAATTCTCTATACCATGCAAAATTGCTGTCTAAAAAAGAATATTTTCTGTTATGGTAAACATAACACAAATAATTTAACAAGTCAATTTGCTTATTAATTAGTTCGAATTCCTTAAGTATATGGGTTGGGACCTTAAATTTAGTTTTTATATATCAATATTATTTCAATATATTTAGAATTTTATTATTTTTCACATATATGCTATTTTAAGAACTGTTTAAAAATTGTTCTTATTCAAAGAAAAAATTTAAATGGCACTAAGATTTTGAAGGAAATTTCAAACCAAAAAAACTGTGGGGTAATATTAGGCTCCGAGAATTTTCTGCTCCACTGTTAATACAAATATCATTTTCAAATCAACAGGATGATTTAAATACTTATACAACAAATGGAAGAATTTTACTCACCCTTCGAACACTACGAGATGGTAAGGGATAACTTCTGAAATTATTTAACCGTTCAAAATTGCTAATAGTTTTGCCATCATTTATTAAACACCCTTTTTCAACGTCATCATTTAATATATTACTATAAGTCCTCATATTGTTATTTTAAAAACCTAATATACATTTTGAATTTCAAATGTTTAAGTTCCGACCGCATATTTTACTTGCATTATAAGATAATAAGTTACATTATCTTATTTATCTTCAAAACACGACAAAGAAAAACACGAGTTATATATGTAATGTCCCGTAAATAAAGACCAAAAGCTATGAACATATTCGTAGATTGCAGGTTTCAAGAAAGTGTATAATTCTTAATAAGAATATTTTAAATATACTTCTAGATCCCTACAATTCGAAACTAATCATATGCTTACTCGACATTCTGTTTTCGGTAAATACAAAAAGAAAAAAAAAAGTATAGAAAATTTGACAACAATGCATGTATTGCCATACCAGTTAACTAAATACTACATTGAAAAGAATCATTGAACTCTGTAACCGAGTAGTCCCGCAGTGCATTGGTCTTAACGAAACGGTTCCCAGTAGAACACGGAGATTAAGCATCACTGGCTGCGGACAGAATGTGGACGGGTAACTACTTTGATCAGCCTGCGAAATGACCAAGGATGCACGGTATCGGTCCTTGTCAAACCGTTCTATCATAAAGTTCTCGACTTCACTCGCAGCTAGTCGGGCTACCAAAACGGGGGAGCCATTCTGTCTCCAGAGGATCATAATTGTGATGACATGTCTTCGAATCATCCTCAGGGACGAGTCCCGCAGTGGACTGATCGTTTCCTAGCAGATCACCGATGTCAAGCATCATTGTCTGCGGTCAGTGTGCGGATGGGTGACCACTTGGATTAGTCTGCGCAGGGTTCGAGGGTGTGCGGTATTGATCCTTGTTAAACTGTTCTACCCTAAAGTGCTCGATTTCGCGTGCGGGTCGTCGGGCTACCGAAGCGGGGGGGCATCCCCTCTGCAGAGGATCAAAATGGACAATTACAGTCAAATTTTTTTTAAATTTTAATGCATTCAGAATCCCTCAAAACTCCCAGAAAACATTTTATTACTTTTCTAAGAAGGTTATTTATTCAGTTATTTTCAATCAAAAAACGCTTACTTTCGTTTTCGCCTGAAACGGGGAGTCACGTGGTTATTCACGAACTGACGTCACACGTGTCCATCTGCCGTTCACTTATAATAGCCGTTCTATGAAAACCAATACGTTCTTGCTTTCGTTTAAATTTTCTAATTAAATCCAACCATTTTAGATGGTCTAAAGCTATCTGTATAAAAAATTGCGCCTTAATATCGCTTAATAAAAATGTGGATTTGATATAACGTATTTTTATAATGTTAAATTTCAGTGGTACCCACTGAAACATTGTTAATACTTGACGAAATTTTCTAGCTCGGAATATTTAAGATTTTTTAGTTCAATAAAAAAAG